>NC_083580.1:63530110-63697610 GCF_027579695.1 Neoarius graeffei | reverse complement strand
AGCTAAGTGAGCAGAAGATGAACTGATCACCAAAAGGCATAAAGGTAAAGAAGAGATTTCTTTTCAGCGTTTTATGCAAGATTTGTGTATTATTTTTGTTTTGTACAATTGGAGAGTGAAAAAAGAAAAGGAACACCATGCGAAAGTTTGGGCACCCCAATACATTTGAGTGCTCAGGTAACTTTTACCAAGGTTCCAGACCTTAATTAGCTTATTGAGCTGTGTTGTTCAAATTCTTCGTTAGGAAAGGTCAGATGATGCAGATTTCAAAGCTGTATAAATTCTCTGACTCCTCAAATTTGTCCCTAAAATCAACAGCCATGGGCTCCTCTAAGCGACTCCATCGCATTCTGAAAAATAAAATAATTGATGCTCACAAAGCAGGAGAAGGCTACAAGAACATAGCAAAGTGTTCTCAGGTATTTGTTTCCACAGATCGTAATGTTATTAAGAAATGGCAGTTAACAGAAACAGTGGAGATCAAGGTTAACAGATCAAGGTTAACTTATGTCTGGAAGATGTAGAAAACTTTCTGAAAGAACTGCTCGTTGGATTGCTAGAAAGGCAAATAAAAATCCCTGTTTGACTGCAAAAGACCTTCAGAAAGATTTAGCAGACCCTGGAGTGGTGGTGCACTGTTCTACTATGCAGCAACACCTGAACAAATATGACCTTCATGAGAGAGTCATCAGAAGAAAACCTTTCCTGCATCCTAGCCACAAAATTCAGGTGTCTGAAATTTGCAAATGAACATCTAAGCAAGCCTGATGCATTTTGGAAACAAGTCCTGTGGACTGATGAAATCAAAAATAGAACTTTTTGGCCACAATGTGCAAAGGTATGTTTGGAGAAAAAAGGACACCAAATTCCAGGAAAAGAACACTTCTCCATCTCTGAAGCATGGGTGTGGATCGATCATGCTTTGGGGTTGTGTTGCAGCCAGTGGCACAGGGCACATTTCATTGGTCGAGGGAAGCATGGATTCGAATAAATACCAGCAAACTCTGGAAGCAAACATCACACCATCTGTAAAAAAGTTGAAGTTAAAAAGAGGATGGGTTGGGGGCGTCGTGGCTCAGGTGGTTAAGGCGCCATACCATGAATGCGGGCGACCCGGGTTCGATTCCGGCCCGAGGTCATTTCCCGATCCCTTCCCGTCTCTCTCCCGCTCATTTCCTGTCTCTACACTGTCCTATCCAATAAAGGTGCAAAAAGCCCAAAAAAAATATCTTTAAAAAAAAAAGAGGATGGGTCCTATAATAAGACGATGATCCAAAACACACCTCAAAATCTACAATGGAATACCTCAAGAGGCACAAGCTGAAGGTTTTGCCCTGGCCCTCACAGTCACCTAACCTAAACACCTTTGAAAATCTGTGGATAGATCTCAAAAGAGCAGTGCATGCAAGACAGCCCAAGAAGCTTGTAGAACTGGAAGCCTTTTGCAAGGACGAATCTGTGAAAATCCCCCAGGTAAGAAGTGAAAGATTATTAGCTGGCTACAAAAAGTGTTTACAAGCTGTGATACTTGCCAAAGGGGGTGTTACTAAGTATTGACCATGTCAAGTGCCCAAACTTTTGCTTCAGGTCCTTTTCATTTTTTTGTATTTTACGCCTGTAAATGATGGAAATAAAAATGTAATATTGTGGAAAATATTAAAGAAATGTGTCGTCTTTACCTTTATGCCTTTTGGTGATCAGTTCATCTTCTGCTCACTTAACTATTCACAGTAACAGACATTTTCAGCAAGGGTGCCCAAACTTTTGCATGCCACTAATATATGTGTGTGTGTGTGTGTGTGTGTGTATAAGCTAGATAAATCAATTTATATTGACTTACGAACAGGAGTGGGATTAAATAAGTTTTTACTTCAGCCCACTCCTTTTTGGACATCTCATCTCATTATCTCTAGCCGCTTTATCCTGTTCTACAGGGTTGCAGGCAAGCTGGAGCCTATCCCAGCTGACTACGGGCGAAAGGCGGGGTACACCCTGGACAAGTCGCCAGGTCATCACAGGGCTGACACAGACAACCATTCACACTCACATTCACACCTACGGTCAATTTAGAGTCACCAGTTAACCTAACCTGCATGTCTTTGGACTGTGGGGGAAACCGGAGCACCCGGAGGAAACCCACGCGGACACGGGGAGAACATGCAAACTCCACACAGAAAGGCCCTCGCCGGCCCCGGGGCTCGAACCCAGGACCTTCTTGCTGTGAGGCGATAGCGCTAACCACTACACCACCGTGCCGCCTCCTTTTCGGATATGTAAACTCAAAACTGCTTAGTGTGTCCTTGTTTGTATTTTTGTTTTGATATATTATTACCTATATTTTTTATGGTTTATTTTCTAATTTAGTGGCTTTTTACGTGTTCTTGTTGCAAATGCTGTTTTGCTTTTCTTGTTTTCTGTTTATTTATTCATTGTTTGTTTACATGTTCAAAATAAAGATAAAGATGTAACCGAATCAAAAAACCTTAGAAAAAATTCAAATGATGAGATCTTGATAAAAACATGTTTAATACTCGTAAGAGTGTATGAGAAAAAGAGAATTAAATGGGGGGAAAAAAAGATTCACAATGACAAGTTCAAGGTGACTTGGTTGTTGGATCATCAATGCCTCAAAGTAAGGTGAGAAGCATGCATATTGTGAAGCATGTCAGTCTGCTTTCTTGATCCATTTTCTTCAAAATATGGCACTCAGAATGCAGGAGAATGCACTACACTAAGTAACTTTAAAAACGCACATTGATAAAACTTGCTGAATTCGTGCTGAGTTTATCTCAAGAAGAAAAGAAATACATCATAATGGAAAAATAACTTCGTTCCGCCCGAATAAGTTCCAAATCTGTGCTCAAATCAGAATTTAAGGGAGTTGTACTCAATAACGTACAATATGACTCGGGTAGTCAATGACATGGACAGGCTTTAATTTTCAAACAAATTTTGCATACACTGTACACACACAATCTTGCCTATAAATACCCGGGGGAAATGATGGGAAAATTGTCATTATTGAAGATGCCACGCCTAAGCTAAAATCAACGTGAACTGACACCCTCAGTCACTGCTGCTGAGACCCCTAGACGACACAAACCCAGAATCTCCAGCATGACGGTCCGAACATGGACCAACTGTCACTTTGAATTTTTTTATTGTGAATTAATTCTTGAGTTTGACAATAAATGTCCTTTATCGTTGTTTCAAGATGTGTGTGCATTACATACAATATCATAAATTTCAAATATATGCATGGATCTAAAGTGATATCGTGTTGAATTCCACTGTGCATTTTTAAAGTTACTTAGTATATTTTACATAATTTTTTCATAATTTTCCGGGGTGGGGGAGTGGATATGCCCCTGGACCCCCTAGTAGGGCGCAACTGTGTGTCATAATCTGATATACCACTTTTCATTCTCTGGGGGTTGGCAAGTATGCAAGCGAATGTCATGGATCACCCCATCAGGTTTATTTCACTATAATGACTGGCTCGCTGTACATTCTCCCTTACATTTTGCTAGGACTTATGAATATACTGTATATGTAAATATTCCCTTTGGAGACACCCATGTCCTCTCTATACAAAACAGGTAACTGGCTAGTGAAATGCTAGCACACTAGCAGTAAACATAGATAGCATTTCAGTATTGGAGTCTCGGTCATTCTCAGATATTTAATTAACATGAAAAACCTGTCAAATGTACCATAAATACCACAATTTTGTTCATCACTAACATTAGCAAAGGTAGCAAAATTAGCACTAAGTGCACAGGTTCTGCAGTTAAAAGTTTCTGGTTACCATATTTCAGTGGTACTTTAAACCAGTGTTTCGGTTAAGAAACACTAGTTTAAAGTACCACTGAAATATGGTAACCAGAAACTTTTAGCAAAAACTAGAAACTGAGCAAAAGCGCCATCTAGTTGGCCGTGATTTTTTTTTCCAAGTTGAAGCTAATTTTTAGTAGGGTATGATTGCTGAGTTGCATCCAATGTTACATCCGCCTCATTAGATATACAAAACATGAAATGGTGGTCAGCTAAGCTCATTGATCACAAAGCGTGACTATCACTGAGGTGCCTTGTTAGTCGTTAAAAGGCCCTACGCTTCCTTTGTTTTGGGCTGCTCAAATCGAAAAAAAAACAGTGAAACTGATAAAAGTTTCTTCCGGGTTTCCCGTGAAATGATAAAAAAATATATATATTAAAAAAAACGGTGAAAGAGCAAAGAATTTTACCAAAAGACGATGAGAAAGGTGGCTCTTGAACCTTTCACTGCGTTCGAAGGGAGCCGATTAGAAGAACACCCGAGTTTGCAGTGATCACTTCATGAAAGGTTTGTTAATTCATCCGATTTATTTCGCTTGGATTTGCAAATCAGTTTTCTCACCATTTTCTGTTATTTTGTGATGTTTTGAAATTCAGGAGACATTTAAGTCCTTGTGCGTTTTTGTTTACTGTTTGATCATGGTCACTGTATAGTAAACTAATGCATATATAATACGCGTAATACCCAGATCTTTAAAGGGGTTTCTGTGGATCTTTGTGAATGATTTACCCGGAAGAGAAGAGCAGGGAGGATTGAGAATCGGGCAGCTGTGGTTTGTTGACACCCGATACTAAAACTTGTAGCGTCCTAGCAACCATCCAAAGACACATACAAAAAGCCCAAAAATTTCTCTTTACCCAGGCATAAACAATACAGGATTTATCTTGTAGTGTCCTGATCCCCGGATCTTTAACCCAGCCACATATAAAAAGTTTTACGCCTCCTTGCTCTTCCAGGTTTCCTTCTGTTTGTCCGTGTAAAACGATGTCTGCAGCACCAGGCAGTTCGAGATGTCAGCGAACTCAATGAATGGATAGTTTTCTAACTCGTAGGAAAAATCCTTCTTTGTGAGCGTGTAAGGATCTATCCCACTGAGTGGTTTCTACAGCCACTTCTTTTGAGTGTACTTCTTGGTTTTAATAACTTGCTTGTTTTCTGTACACAAACATGGCAATAAGTTCTTGTGTTAATCGCCCAGACTCCACTTTTGGATCATTAATCCCTTTTGACTGAGAACGCCCTGCATGCATGGTTTGGCTTCTGGCACATCCATACAGTTTTAAATACAATACCTACAATTAAAACATTTGTTTTTACTGCATTTATTTAATTCCTGGGCTCCCATCTGTCACAGGGAGTGATGTTGCATCCCATTAATACACTTTACAATAGATTATTAGATTCTAATAGAATAGATGAGCCAAAATAATTGGGGATCTTTTTTAATGGGCCCAACTCATTACAAGCATGAATAGATGGGCCTTAAAGTAGAAAAGGTTGAGAACCCCTGTTTTAAAAACTAGGACCAGACTATTGTGGGATGAAGGACAAAGCCTTTCTCTCATATCATAAAATATTCAGTTGAACAGGCCCTGGGATTAAAATGAGTCTGTCTTCATGGTAGAAAGCATATAATTATCCACCAGCTAGTCAGAACACAGAATTTGCCAGTAAACGGGATACAGCAAATGATGAAAGGATATACAGTACTTGTTATAATAAATAAGAAGAGATCAACTTATATATTGCTGAATTGCTCACTCAGCATATCTGCTTTCGCCATCTCATATGGACACTACACCACAAAAGCCTAAAAGCAAAAACACACCCTATCTGGAATAACATGCATTAGGGGATGCAGAGGCAACAAAAAAAGAGGAAAGAATAGCTGTTACTGGAGTTCCAGTGAACTGTGTTCATATGATTGTAAGCATTATATCAAAATATACTCAAAAATATACTCCTTGATCCTAGACACGCCCATCCTCCCTTTGTGTCTTCCAGTCTATTGATTACTATGTAATATAATACGGGCAGTTAACTGAGCAAAGCATGAGTGTGAGTGAAGGGGTTCCTAGGCTCGGATATTGACACAAAGATCATACAAGATGAGGCAACATGACCATTATACAACTGCCCCGAAATAACTTGCTTCTGGTTCTTCATATTCAAACTCAATCAACTATGGTTATGTTCAGTAAATTTTATGGGGGCGGCACGGTGGTGTAGTGGTTAGCGCTGTCGCCTCACAGCAAGAAGGTCCCGGTTCGAGGCCCGTGGCCGACGAGGGCCTTTCTGTGCGGAGTTTGCATGTTCTCCCCGTGTCCGCGTGGGTTTCCTCCGGGTGCTCCGGTTTCCCCCACAGTCCAAAGACATGCAGGTTAGGTTAACTGGTGACTCTAAATTGACCGTAGGTGTGAACGTGAGTGTGAATGGTTGTCTGTGTCTATGTGTCAGCCCTGTGATGACCTGGCGACTTGTCCAGGGTGTACCCCACCTTTCACCCATAGTCAGCTGGGATAGGCTCCAGCTTGCCCGCGACTCTGTAGAACAGGATAAAGCGGCTAGAGATAATGAGATGAGATGAGGGTACTTGGATATTTCTTGATACTGTTTACTATTCTAAATGCTGAGAATAGCATTTGGAAATTTGACATAAGCATAAATTTGACATTTGTCCTGGCATTATGTTCTTACTAAACAATGTACAAGTGAAGAAGGTGAAAAAGTCCAGACCTATAAAGAATGGTAATAAGAGTGCAGTTTGAATCGACGAGTGAGGGAAAGAGGAAGAGAATGAATGAGCAAATTGAGCTGTTAAAATCTCATCTCATTATCTCTAGCTGCTTTATCCTGTTCTACAGGGTCGCAGGCAAACTGGAGCCTATCCCATCTGACTATGGGCGAAAGGCAGGGTACACCCTGGACAAGTCGCCAGGTCATCACAGGGCTGGCACAGACAACCATTCACACTCACACCTGCGGTCAATTTAGAGTCACCAGTTAACCTAACCTGCATGTCTTTGGACTGTGGGGGAAACCGGAGCACCCGGAGGAAACCCACGCGGACACGGGGAGAACATGCAAACTCCACACAGAAAGGCCCTCGCCGGCCACGGGACTCGAACCCGGACCTTCTTGCTGTGAGGCGACAGTGCTAACCACTACACCACCGTGCCGCCCAGCTGTTAAAATAACCTTGCTATACTATAAACACATTTTTCTCTCAATATAGCCAGGCCTGTGAATGTAAAATGTTAATCATTGAGCCAACATGATGAAACAAAATGGAAAAAAAAAAAAGAACATAGCATACGTGACTAAAATACTGAGTACAATATGAATGTCAGTAAATTTAGGATTTTTTTTGTTTCCATGTTACAGCTGTAGTTAATGATAAAATTATGATTACGGTATATAAAATAATTATAATTTTATATTATATATTAAATAAACTGAAATTCTTGTTAGCATAGTGGTAAGCATCCTTGCCTGTTATGTAGAAGACCAGGGTTCCATTCCCTGATGGGGTAAGTCTATATTTTGGGGAAGCTATAGCCTAAAGGTTAGAGAAGCAGCTTTGGGACCAAAAAGTTGCCTGTTTGATTCCCTGGACCAGCAGGACAAACATGAATAAACAACACTTTCCCCTCGATATCCATGGCTGAAGTGTCCTTGAGCAAGGCACCTCACCCCCCAGCTGCTCCCCAGCGCTGTAGTGCAGCTGGACAGTGTTCACTTGTATGTGCTTGTTAACTGCTTCAGATGGGTTAAAGCAGAGCCTAATTTCCCTTTGGGGATTAATAAAGTACACAAAAAAATCCCAATAGGTTACAAGGTGTTTTTTTTTTAAATACACAGAACTAACCCTTCTCCATTAGCTTTCAGTTTGCTTTGTGACAAATCCATTCCTTTTATTCATAAAAGATTCCAGACACATTGTATGCCAATACGGAGTGTAGCTAAGGTTTTCTTAAAAGGTTATCAGACAATGCATTACAAGAATTATCATTTCTTAATAATGCATGGACCAAAATGAACGAATCTTCCAATCCTGCCAGGAAATGGTCACCAGACATAGAGTACCCGCTCATATCAACATGTAAGTCAGCATGTAATGTGATGCAATCCAATTTTTCAGTGGACTACTAGGTATTGATTTGTACTATTTGTCAGTTGGCCTTGAGACATTTTTATGATCATAAAAAGCAGCGTACAAGTTCAAGTGGTCTTATTTCAACCAAAATATATTGATATCAGAACATTAGTGTTTTTGGGGTGTATGAAGACAGCACCACAGTACTATAACTTTTGGATTTACAGTAAATGTCTCATCTCATCTCATTATCTCTAGCCGCTTTATCCTGTTCTACAGGGTCGCAGGCAAGCTGGAGCCTATCCCAGCTGACTACGGGCGAAAGGCGGGGTACACCCTGGACAAGTCGCCAGGTCATCACAGGGCTGACACATAGACACAGACAACCATTCACACTCACATTCACACCTACAGTCAATTTAGAGTCACCAGTTAACCTAACCTGCATGTCTTTGGACTGTGGGGGAAACCGGAGCACCCGGAGGAAACCCACGCGGACACGGGGAGAACATGCAAACTCCGCACAGAAAGGCCCTCGCCGGCCACGGGGCTCGAACCCAGACCTTCTTGCTGTGAGGCGACAGTGCTAACCACTACACCACCATGCCGCCCTTACAGTAAATGTTCAACATGGATATGGAGAACTTTTTGGAAAGCTGGTGCAGAGCATGTTAGACAACAATAAAGTGAGCGACATGAGACATAAAATCTCATGAAGAAATTTAATAGAAATGTGTTAACCCAGATTTCAGTGTTCCAACTGCTCGCTGAATTTACACCAAGAGGCGTATATGCCATACACGAACCATTTAAGGTTCCTTAAACGTTTTTCTGGTACACAATGAGCTGAATAATGATTTCCCACCTTCCATGTAGATTTATAGCGGAAATTTTTATTCGTAGCACCAACAAAAATGGTTCCATCAGAAGGTGAAAAAGCTACCCCTCCATCACCTTTCCAACACTTCCAATTTTACCCGCGGTTTCCATGACTACTGAGAAGGTGATGAGATGCACGTAGGCCCGCCCCTTTTGTAAACATGCCATTACTCAAATTCACATAAACTGGAAGGCATACTCAATGACCAAAGAATACAGATCATACTGTAGGTAATAACATGAGCTACACTGTCATTTGGCAGGATAGACTAATTGAGCAGACACACAGTCACAAGTCGTTCTTGATGAATCATCTAAGAGTGTTTAACACGGAATAACGTCTGGAAATGTTTTATTCACGTTGGACTCAGTTTGCACGGGAATGCATTCCAGTAAAAGGTTCATGCATGCTCCATTTAGCCGTCTGCATTACATCCTAGGTCAATAGCAATTAGGTTATCAAAAACAAGCTTTTAAAAAAAATAAAATCTGCTTTCTATTCAACATTTATAAATCAATCAATCTGTGACAGGAAGGAAGAGCATATGTTAGAGTGCATCTTGCATTGCATTGCATTGCATTTCTCACCTTTTAAAAATAAAAGCATTAGGTTAACTCTTATTCAGCCTATGAGCACTTTCACACCTTACCTCTTCCCGTCCAGCCCCGTTCAGTGTGGGCGCCTCTCCGGTCACCGTCACCCCCTGCATCCTCAGTCGTTTTTCTCTTTTTGACGTGCATATATTGTTTCTGTTGTTGCTGCTGCTGCTGCTGACATGTCCTGGGTCCAGACTGTCCTCTGGTCCAGCATCAGGACCTTCCTGCTAGGATGATGTGTCTCACCCCATCTGAAAGACGTTTGTCCGAAAATAACCCGTCATCCGCGCGCTGGATAAAATACAGCTCTGTTCATCAGAAATGATCGTGTCCTTACCCTCCCCTTCACGCCTGGGCGTGTTATTTGGTGAGGTTAGGAAGGCACGGGCATCCCTGAAAGCGCGTGCAGGTCAGGAAATAACAGGTAACGTTCCGCTTCACTTACTCTGCACACGGTCACAGCAGGCGCGCGCGCGCACCCGGTGATTCTCTCTCTCTCTCTTCCTCCCCGTAACTCAGTTTAATTCTTATTTGAAACCGATATTAACGACGCACGCGCTAAATCCTCTGTCGCATTTTCTGCCCACCCCTCGAACCGCGCTTACACCTGATCGGTCACGCTCGCTGCTTGAGTGACGTCATGACCACGCCCACATTCCTTCGACTTTAAAACAGCGCAGTTAATAAAAACAAAACGGGTGACTGTCTGACCCATCTGGTAGTCTAAACACACATCACATCACATTATCTCTAGCCGCTTTATCCTTCTACAGGGTCGCAGGCAAGCTGGAGCCTATCCCAGCTGACTACAGGCGAAAGGCGGGGTACACCCTGGACAAGTCGCCAGGTCATCACAGGGCTGACACATAGACACAGACAACCATTCACATTCACACCTACGGTCAATTTAGAGTCACCAGTTAACCTAACCTGCATGTCTTTGGACTGTGGGGGAAACCGGAGCACCCGGAGGAAACCCACGCGGACACGGGGAGAACATGCAAACTCCGCACAGAAAGGCCCTCGCCGGCCCCGGGGCTCGAACCCAGGACCTTCTTGCTGTGAGGCGACAGCGCTAACCACTACACCACCGTGCCGCCCTAGTCTAAACACTATTACAGCAATAAGATATTTCTGCCACTATACACTATATTTTGTCGCCTCGCAGCAAGAAGGTCCGGGTTCGAGCCCCGGGGCCGGCGAGGGCCTTTCTGTGCGGAGTTTGCATGTTCTCCCCGTGTCCGCGCGGGTTTCCTCCGGTTTCCCCCACAGTCCAAAGACATGCAGGTTAGGTTAACTGGTGACTCTAAATTAAGCGTAGGTGTGAATGTGAGTGTGACTGGTTGTCTGTGTGTCAGCCCTGTGATGACCTGGCGACTTGTCCAGGGTGTACCCCGCCTTTCGCCCGTAGTCAGCTGGGATAGGCTCCAGCTTGCCTGCGACCCTGTAGAACAGGATAAAGTGGCTAGAGATGATGAGACGAGGTCCTGTGTAATGGATTTGATGAGGTGTAGTAATGAATGTTTAGAAATGCACTTTTTCTTTTATATTTAAGTTTTACTTTCAGTAGATAAGAAAACAAATGGAACACTGAAGTAATTAAAGATGTTTTCAAAAGTCAAAGTCTCTCTTTCTCTCTTTGGAGAGAGAAAAGGGACTTTGACTTTTGAAAAAGAAAAGCTTGCCTGCGACCCTGTAGAACAGGATAAAGCAGCTAGAGATGATGAGATGAGATTCTTAAAGTGGGATTTTTTTTTTTTTTTTTTTTGCAACTGGAAATACTAATGCTTCTCAAAAAATCAGAATACCATGAAAGTTCCCTTTTTTTCATAATTTAATTCAAAAAGGTAAACTTACATATATTCTATATTCATTACATGTAAAGTGAAATATTTAAAGCCTTTTTTGTTGTAATTTTGATGATTATGGCTTATAGCTCACGAAAATCAGAAATCCAGTATCTCAAATTATTAGAATATTCCCTAAGATCAATCAAAAAAAGGATTTACAATACAGAAATGTCCAATTTCTGAAAACTATATCCATTTATACACTCAATACTTGGTTGGGGCTCCTTTACCATGAATTACTGTATCAATGCGGTGTGGCATGGAGGTGACCAGTCTGTGGCACTGCTGAGGTGTTATTGAAGCCCAGGTTGCTTTGATAGTGGCCTTCAGCGTATCTGTATTTTTGGGTCGGATGTTTCTCATCTTCCTCTTGACAATACCCCATAGATTCTCTATGGGGTTCAGGTCAGGCAAGTTGGCTGGCCAATCAAACACAGTAATATCATGGTCAGCAAACCATTTGGTAGTAGTTTTGGCACTGTGAGTAGGTGCTAAGTCCTGCTGGAAAAGGAAACCAGCATCTCCAAAAAGCTCATCAGCAGATGGAAGCATGAAGTGCTCTAAAATCTCCTGGTAGATGGCTGTGTTGACTTTGGACTTGATAAAATACAGTGGACCAACACCAGCAGATGACATGGCACCCCAAATCATCACAGACTGTGGAAACTTCACACTGGGCTTCAAACACCTTGGATTCTGTGCCTCTCCACTCTTCCTCTAGACTCTAGAACCGTGATTTCCAAATTAAATGCAAAATGTACTTTCATCTGAAAAGAGGACTTTGGACCACTGAGCAACAGTCCATTTCTTTCTCTCCTTAGCCCAGATAAGACACTTCTGACATTGTCTCTGGCTCAGGAGTAGCTTGATATTAGGAAGGCAAAAGTTGTATCCCCTTTCTTGAAGATGTCTGTTCATGATGGGTCTTGATACGCTGACACCAGCCTCAGTCCACTCCTTGTGAAGCTCTCCCAAGTTCTTGAATCAACTTTTCTTGACAATCATCTCAAGACTGCGGCCATCCCTGTTGCTTGTGCACCTTTTCCAGCCACCCTTTTCAGCAATGACCTTTTGTGGCTTACCCTCCTTGTGGAGGGCATCAGTGATCATCTTCTGGACAACAGTCAAGTCAGCAGTCTTCCCCATGATTGTGGTTGTGTGTACTGAACTAGACCGAGAGATACACTGTGTTCATACTGTTTTACTCAAACTCGAAATATTCTAATATTTTGAGATGGTTTTTTATGTTTTTGTACTGTATGCCATACTGATTAAAATTAAAATAGAAAAATGCTTGAAACATTTTAGTTTATGTGTAATGAGTCTATAATATATAACAGTTTCACTTTCTTAAATAACTGATGGAAAATATTGAACTTTTTCACAATATTCTAATTTTTTTAGATGCACTAGTATATAAACAGAAAATATCGCTAATATCCCAGACCACCCCAGGTGTTGAGGCATGAGGTGGACAAATTAATAAATAACACCACGTGATAATATGGACAGGACAAGGTTGCATTTGGTCTCTGAGATCCTAATAAACAATTTGGCCCGAAAAAAAAAAAGTCCGATGCTCCATGAACTCGATATGATTTATGTGACTCTAAAAAGAGCTGTTACTTGAGGTCAGATTTTGGTGACAAGGCTTTACTCCAAACCCTGTGCTTATTTTCAGAATATATGCACATATTAAATAATATATGTTTTGTGCAGGGTGGTGTAAGGGTTAGCACTGTCGCCTCACAGCAAGAAGATCCTGGGTTCGAGCCCTGTGTGGAGTTTGCATGTTTTCCCCGTGTCTGTGTGGGTTTCCTCCGGTTTCCCCCACAGTCCAAAGACATGCAGGTTAGGCTAACTGGTGACTCTAAATTGACTGTAGGTGTGAATGTGAACGGTTGTCTGTGTGTCAGCCCTGTGATGACCTGGCGACTTGTCCAGGGTGTACCCCGCCTCTCATTCATAGTCAGCTGGGATAGGCTCCAGCTTGCCTGCGACCCTGTAGAACAGGATAAGCGGCTACAGATAATGGATGGATGGATGTTTTGTGCATTTAATAGACCAAAATTAAATAAATAACACACACACACACACACACACCCCTCTCAAGAGAACAATCACAGAATTGACAGTTTTTGGGAAATAAAATCAGAGCTATTCAGATATGATCAAGAGTTCTGTGTGCCCGTTGTATCTTCAATAACAGAAAGGTAGGCCAAGTTACAGGACATGGTGGCATGCCAAGAATCAGGATGTTCCGGTAGACTATGATCTTTGCCTACATGCTCAAGCTAACCCACAGATGGCGCCATGTCCTGATTTACAGACCTTTCCCTGTGTTACCTTCTCTCACAGCAATTTTCCAGCAATACATAGCAGTGTTTGGCTGATAAAACTGGCTTGGCTGGTGATAATTTTAAGTATTGTAAGTAATGTAATGCTGCATTTTGTCCTTCTACTTGAAACCTGGCCTTTTACTGTACCAAAGGCACTTCATGACAAGTTTTTTTTTATTATTTTGAAAAAAAAAAAAAGAGAGGGGAGAGATTACATTTTATTTGCCAATATATCATGCAATTCAAAGTCATCCCCAAACATTCAAGTACAGTATAAAAAGAATACTCCACATTCATTCAAGACCTAAAGGCTATAATTATTTTATCTGTAATAACCACATAAATAAAATTCAAGAAAGTGTAATATATTATACTAAATATGACAACTAGTAGGCTGTTGAGCAGTGGTGGCTCAACATTTAAGGCTCTGGGTTTCTGATCAGAAGGTTGGGGGTTCAAGCCCCAGCACTGCCAAACTGCCACTATTGAAGGCCCTTGAACCTACCTGTTCCAAGGGCCCATCATGGCTGACCCTGCGTTCTGAGTCCAGAGTCCTAATAAGCTGGGATATGGAGAGGGTGGGGGAGTAGTTGTTGTACATCTGTACCCTGTGCATTTTAATTGTCATCTTAATCAAAAGAAATAAATGGTCTATAGTAATTACATATGAAACACACATTGTAGGACATTTCTTCACACATCCCAAACAGGAAGGAAGTCAGAAGGGTGTCAGAGCACAGGGTACAACTTCTTGGTGCAAGTGTTGGTTAAAGGCTCATGGTGTCAGGAATGCGCCTGGTGGAGCTGGGATCTGAACTCTCAATCATCTGATCTAAACGATACTAACTGACCACTTCATCCTGATCTGAATCATCAGAAATGGATAATTTTCCAGGTCATCTATCATTTCAGCATTAGTCAAACACCAGCATCAGCATCACTCAGCGAGTGAGGAGAACAGGGAGACATGCTTCCTCCCCGGTTTTGTGCCTTCCTTCTCCTGCTTTTGGATTTGGCTTTGGCAATCCTGCTGTTGGGATGTTTGACCTGGATGTGACTGTACAGGTTGTCTTGTGTCTGAGAAGTCAGGCCACACTCTTCACACACATACAGCTTGTCTCTGCGTTCCTTATAGGCGTACTGTTGGAAGACACCATGAACCTTTTTAAGGTGAGCCTCCAGGGAGCATCGCTGAGTGAAGGCCTTCTCACACACAGTGCACTTAAAGGGCCGTACACCTGCAAGAGACATTGTCTGGTTTAATGAGGCATGACAAAGAGAGGAAGAGAGAAAAAAAAAAAATGGTAACACGTGTTGACCAGCTCACCTGTATGGGTGCGCACGTGCCTCTTGAGGTCAAAAGTGTCATTGAAGCCTTTCCCACAGTATTCACACGAGTGCCTCTTAAAGTCGCTATGAGTCCTTAAATGGCGTTTCATCACTCGGGCAAGACTGAAAGTCTTATGGCATATTGGGCAGGAAAAAGGGGAATCTGGTGTGGTTTGAGAGACATCCAATGCCTCATTTCCCATCTTGGCCATCTGCATAAATGAATGGAATCAAGAGAAATTTTACATCTAGGTGACACCAGATAGTGAGATGTAAAATTATTTATATTCAACAATGTCAAACAGTACCAAATACATTAAAAGGACCTTCAGTATGAGCAAATTGTGAATACAATGTTCTGAGCGCATCTCATCATCTTTAAGATTACACAAGGAGTTCTTAGATACAAATGTACAGTATCCAAGTAAGATTATCTACTAAAGCAAAGGGGAGATTTGGGCTGAACATACTGTACAACTGCAGTACTTGGATAATTATCAGTAAAAATGTTGCATAGAGTCAATTATGGCAAAGAAAAGACAGGTCTAATATTAGAATTTTCTTAAATTTCCCCAAAATGTAATTAATCTGACCTTATTTTTGGAGCAGATGAAAGAAGGCTTGTGTGAGCTCGGCTCTTGCACGGCAGAGGAGGACAGCTGGGCAGTCAAGCTGTGAGATTGAGATTGCGTGTGTGGGGTCTTGTTCTGTGTGGTTGAGGGACAGACAGGCAGCTCAGCAGGGCTGTGCTCACACTCTTCATGGCCACAAGGAGTGAACACACACACTGAAAAGCAAGCAAAACGAGCCTATTACACACCATCCAGTTAAAGTGCATATCATGGGTAAATTCAGGAGCAAGATCAATGTAATTCTCCTATTTTATATTAAACTTTGGTCAAATATCTGTCACATTCTGGATTCTCTGCAATTTTTTTTTTTACCTTGCGCAATACCAGAAAAATTCAGTTGAAATCAAGTCATTTGAGGCAAATTGGTCCGCCTCTGAAAAAACTTGGCATTTGAATTTCCTGGGAAACATTGATTTTCGGGCGGCACGGTGGTGTAGTGGTTAGCGCTGTCGCCTCACAGCAAGAAGGTCCTGGGTTCGAGCCCCGGGGCCGGCGAGGGCCTTTCTGTGTGGAGTTTGCATGTTCTCCCCGTGTCCGCGTGGGTTTCCTCCAGGTGCTCCGGTTTCCCCCAAAGACATGCAGGTTAGGTTAACTGGTGACTCTAAATTGACCATAGGTGTGAGTGTGAATGGTTGTCTGTGTATGTGTCAGCCTTGTGATGACCTGGCGACTTGTCCAGGGTGTACCCCGCCTCTCGCCCGTAGTCAGCTGGGATAGGCTCCAGCTTGCCTGCGACCCTGTAGAAGGATAAAGTGGCTAGAGATAATGAGATGAGATGAGACATTGATTTTCGTGACATCATCTGCGGGACACCTCCCTCTGAATTAGAGGTCTGCGCGGGTCGGATTTTTCAGTCCCGCTCCCGCCCGCATTGTGGAGTCCCGCTCCCGCAAAGAATTATGATTTTCAGTCCCGCTCCCGCCCGCCATATTTTGTCCCGCTCCCGCCCGCAAATCCCGCATGATGCAGACGTTCGCGTCATTTCTCAGGAAAGTTCTTGTCTTGACGCAGCGTGATGGTGCCCCGCCCCCTACTTGGAGTGGATTTGAGCATAAATATCTACAGCTCACGTTCGTTATTATTTACCTTGTTTCTGAATTCAGAATGTTGAAATGGCAACATGTAGACCTAATAATAATAATAATAATAATTTAAGTAGGCTAATCATTTAAGTATGCACTCTCCCGTGGTGCGTCTCCTATGAATAATTAGTGTGAAAGGAGAGATGGATCGCACTCTTGAACTTATTCTTTTAGTTACATTTCTTTTCAGTTGTTTTTAGCAGCAGAAGGAGACAAACGTTTCGGCTGTTGCCTTTGTCAGTGTCTCTAATAATAATAAACAATAAAAGACGTAATGCACGTAATTCCAAGTGGAAATTTGGTATATTTATTGTTCAGCCATACAAAACATTAGGCTAACCCAGTTTACATTTGTAAAGCATTTCTAACTAGAATATCCTAGTATGTCAGAACCTTTTGGCACTTATCACAGCAAGCAAAGGGCAGCTGATTTCCCTCCGCGTCGTACACGAGTGAGAATGATTTCCAAATGTCCGATTTCAGGACTCTTGACTTTTTAACGGTAAATGTACCTCTTTTTAAAGCAGCACTTACTTTTGAAGCACTGTGAGCTTCAGTAGAGGAGCTCTGCTCTTCTGCCATAATCGGAGATCTCAAACACGGAAGAGGAAAGGAATCGGAAACGTACGAGAGATATTTATCCTCTCCTGGATCAGAATCAGAATTCTGATGACCAGCTCATCTAAGGTGTCATTGAGGCATCATGTTAGGCCAAGTTTACATTAGACTGTATCTGTCTCGTTTTCTTCGCGGATGCACTGTCCGTTTACATTAAAACGCCAGGAAACGGGAATCCGCCAGGGTCCACGTATTCAATCTAGATCGTGTCTGGTCCGGTGCTGTGTAAACATTGAGAATACGCGGATACGCTGTGCTGAGCTCTAGCTGGCGTCGTCATTGGACAACGTCACTGTGACATCCACCTTCCTGATTCGCTGGCGTTGGTCATGTGACGCGACTGCTGAAAAACGGCGCGGACTTCCGCCTTGTATCACCTTTCATTAAAAAGAGCATAAAAGTATGAAAATACTGCAAATACTGATGCAAATACTGCCCATTGTGTAGTTATGATTGTCTTTAGGCTTGCCATCCTTCCACTTGCAAGTGGTAAGTGACGCGCATGCCCGACATGCACTGAGATCACACACACAGCGGCTCAGTCCCAAATCACTGCTTGTGCACTTCACTCGCGCGCTCTGTGAGCTGCGCAGGGCCGGAGTGCGCACCCTCCAGAGGGCACTCGCTGTTCAGGGCGGAGTGATTTGGAGCACAGGATGTCTGTGGAGCCGAGCGTATCCGTGTATTGGTGTTGCTGTGTGCACGCGAATCGTGTATTGGTGTTGCTGTGTGCACACTAATCGTTTTAAAAACGTTAATCTGATGATCCGCTGATACGGTCGAATGTAAACCCCACCTTAGTGTGGGTCACTGGAGGCTGGGTGTGAACGGCGAGTCATTAGAGTGATCAAAGGATTGCCCGTTAGGGTGATCAATGGCAATCTGACTCTCTCTGCAAATTTAGGCATCTTAAAATGTTTTTATTAATGCCAAATAAAATATCCAGCACAAATTATATATGATAGACATAAATTAATAATTTATAAATTTTATTTTAAACACGTTTTTAGTTAGCGGGACTGCAGCTTATCACCGCGCCCGCATTGTGCACTCCCCCTCCCGCAATGAGATTTCAAAATTTGTCCCGCGCCGCACTGCTTTGCGGCGGGTCCCGCGGGACTCCCGCGGGAGTGCAGGGCTCTACTCTGAATCCTACGTCAGCGCTGGTTTGTTTATGAGAAAACGACCTGGTGGTTTTCTGCAAATTTCTTCAACGTTATCACGTAATTATTAAAATGGTGAACAAATGTATCGTAGGAGGGTGTAGCAACACCAATCTTGATGGGATTAGTACTCAGTTTCCCAAAAGACCGGACAATGAGAGAGAAATGGGAGCACTTGGTCTACACAGGCTGTGCACTTAAACCTTGCAAAGCTCTCGCAGCCTGCTGGCGCTTCCGCAGGTGACGTCACGAATCTGGCTCCAGACTCCCTTGGGATTTTTCCAGACGTGTTTTATTTTTTTCTGCTGTAGACGGATGGCCTTGTGCAAAATTACCCTTCTGGATGAGTGTGTAAAGGGACATACTTTCATATAAAAAAAAAAAAAAAATTGTTCCAGAATATGCCCTTTAAAGGAGTATCAACAATTCCACCAATGTGTCAGGACCATGTCCTGCTCAGATTGCTAATTTCCCCTTCTCCAATACACTCAATAAACCTTGCAGTTATTTGGCAAGATAAATCAGGGAGCATGGAAAAAAAACAAACTGAGCCAGTAACTCATCAGGACCTCAGCTGGACACCCATGAAATAAAAATCAACAAGATCCACACAATAAATGTGGTCCATGCTGATGGGATGAAGCCTATGCAGAGGATTTCAAAGGGAAAACATGCACAGTGGCCATTTTCAGTGGCCCTCACAGACAACAACTTGGGAAGTTCTCTAATGCCGCTTTTCCACTACAAACGCGGCTGAGTCGGGCTGAGCCGTGCCGTGCTGAGTCGGGCTGAGTGGGGCTGTTGGAGTTGCATTTCGACTACAACCGTGCTGAACCGTGCTGGCTGGAAGTGGGTGGACACATTGGGTGGAGTTAGCGAAAGTGGGTGGACGTCAGGTGATGTCGTTAAGCAGCGCAAACAGTGACATCAGTGAGCTTTTAAGCGGTAGTCTCACGACCCGAATAGTAAACAATAAACATGGAGGACATGGAGTCGTTAGTGTTGCTGGTCTTGGTGCTGTGGCTTGTTGTCACCGACAACGCGGACAGATACTGGCAAGAGCGTATAGATGAGGCGAGACGCATAAGGCTTCAGAAATTCTCGTAATTCGTAATTATTCTCCTTCCGGGTTTGCGGTGTTTACAGATCCCAGCGCGCTCGCGGGGCGTGTGTGGGCATGTGAGGACACTCCTCCTCACCAATCAGTGCACAGGGGAGTGTCTGTTCACGCCCCCAGCCTCACTCGGCACGGCTTGGCTCGCTTCAGCCCCACTCCAAAATGGTGCGAGTTTTAGGGGCTAAGCAGGGCTGAAGCGAGCTGAGTCGTGCTGGTTTTTGGTAGTCGAAACGCGAGCCGTGTCGGGCTGAAGCGAGCTGAAGCGAGCTGAAGTGAGCTGAAAAAGGGTAGTGGAAAAGGGCCATAATGGGCCTTTTCCACTACCCTTTTTCAGCTCACTTCAGCTCAACACGGCTCGCGTTTCGACTACCTCAGAGCAGCACGACTCAGCTCACTTCAGCCTTACTCAGCACTCAAAACTCGCACGGTTTTGGAGTGGGGCTGAAGTGAGCTCAACCGAGCCGAGTGGGGCTAGGGGCGTGAGCAGACACTCCCCTGTGCACTGATTGGTGAGGAGGAGTGTCCTCACATGCCCACACACGCCCCGCGAGCACGCTGGGATCTGTAAACACCGTAAACCCGGAAGAAGAAGAATTACAACAAAGAAGATGATCAGAAAACTAGAAGATGGAAGACCAACCCAAGCGAGGAAAGGCCAGCCAGCTTATTGTTTACTATCCGGGTCGTGAGACTACCGCTTAAAAGGTCACTGATGTCACCGTTTGCGCCGCCTAACGACATCACGTGACGTCCACCCACTTTCGCTAACTGTACCCAATGTGTCCACCCACTTCCAGCCAGCATGGTTCAGTGCGGTTGTAGTCGAAATGCAACCCCAACAGCCCCACTCAGCACTGCACAGCTCAGCCCAACTCAGCCGCGTTGGTAGTGGAAAAGCCCCAGGCAGTGCAAACAGTGACATCAGTGAGCTTTTAAGCGGTAGTCTCACGACCCGGATAGTAAACAACAAACATGGAGGACATGGAGTCGTTAGTGTTGCTGGTCTTGGTGCTGTGGCTTGTTGTCACCGACAACGCCAACAGATACTGGCAAGAGCGAGCCAAGATGAGGCGAGGCGCATAAGGCTTCGTAATTATTCTTCTTCCGGGTTTACGGTGTTTACAGATCCCAGCGTGCTCGCGGGGCGTGTGGGGGCATGTGAGGACACTCCTCCTCACCAATCAGTGCACAGGGGAGTGTCTGCTCACGCCCCTAGACCCACTCGGCTCGGTTGGGCTCGCTTCAGCCCCACTCCAAAACCGTGCGAGTTTTGAGTGCTGAGTAAGGCTGAAGTGAGCTCAGTCGTGCTGCTCTGAGGTAGTCGAAACGCGAGCCGTGTTGGGCTGAAGTGAGCTGAAGTGAGCTGAAAAAGGGTAGTGGAAAAGGCCCAATAGGCCTGGGATTATGGACAGTGGTGGGTTTAGCTAGCTTTTTGTACCATCATTGATTAACTTGAAGTGAAAAACAATGGTGCTTTCAGACAGTCACCCTTACTCAATTGACAAATTAAATGATCACATTACTCCCAATATTCTTTGCACTGTTACAGGTAGTCGTCAACTTACGACCTATGCGACTTACGACTGATCGACTTTATGACCGTCTGGTTATGACTGGCAAGTGTTTCCCAGCTGAGCTAGCTGAGTGTATGGCAGTTTCTGCCCCAGCTCCCGGCAGCGCCTCTCGCCGCGTACAACAGTTTCCACCCCAACTCCAGGTACATGCGCAGTCTCTCTCACGCTCCCTCGTGCACTCAGTCATACAGTTTCCGCCCCAGCTCCTGGTTTATGAAACGAGCAAATGCTCCCACCAGTCCGAGCGCTGCAACAGCTGATGATGTAGACGACCCACAGCCAAGCACCAGTGATGCCAGCGGTCACTAAATTTTGTATTTTGCTATGTTTTACATTTGTATTTTGGTATGTTTCAAACTAAAATGTTTTCCATTTTTCACACCTGTATTTCATATTTTTTGTTTTGCACATATTAAACGAATTGTACTGTATGCAGTGTAGTATGCAGTGTTTGACTTAAACCAAATAATGAGCCAAGGTAATGAAATAAAAGTGTTGATAAAATAAGACTTTAAGATGATTACAATATCATTACACATCATAATATACTTGCGTTCATTTAACATAGGCCGACTTACGACCAGATCGGTTTACGACCGGTCAGTCGTAACGAAACGCAGTTGTAAGTCAACGACTACCTGTATTTTGATTCTAAAAGTTGCAACCAGAAAGATTACTTATAAATGTAGGTCACATTGAAAGTATGAAACAAATAAAATAAAAAACAAACTGGAAACTATGAGGGAATTATCTAATGGAGTGTATTATGGACTTTTTTTTTTTTTAACTGGGGAAGCCTCTTTTTTTTTTTTTTTTTTTTTTTTTTTTAAATGGGGAAGCCATGGCCTAATGGTTAGAGAAACAGCTTTGGGACCAAAAGGTTGCTGGTTCGATTCCTTGGACCAGCAGGACTGGCTTAAATGCCCTTGAGCAAGGCACCTAACCCCCAACTGCTCTGGCAAGAGTGGTGGCCTACCTTGTGTCTGATTAGCCAAAGAAAAACTGATGATGTGATTATCAGTTTGGGCATTGAACTCAACTGAACTTTTTTTTAACTACTTTTCTCCACCTTCCCCTATTGGGACAGTTTTCCTAGTACACCACTGCCACTGAGAATTTTTCTAATTCAATTTCATGATAAAGATACTGTACTTTCTTAGACGAGTGTTTACACTTGTTTCTTCCATCCAATACTGTCCTGTGGTATCCAGTCACTGTGCCATATCCTGTATATTCAGTACTCATTTCACATTTTCATCTGTTTGTTCTTTATGTAGTCATATGTACCATGCTATTCTTTGTGTGCATCACCCCATGGTCCTGAAGAAATAACATTTCACTAACTTTGTTGGAGGAGGTGTTTGTCTGTCTGTTCTAAATGTAACTCAAAACGTAGTGAATTACTTTGATTAAATTTTGAAGAAAGGTGAGGCATAGGCTAAGGAACAACTGATTAGATTTTGATGCAAATTCAGATATGAAGAAAAAGAAAAGAAAGCGCAACTTTATTCATCGCACACTTGTGAAATTTCCTCTCTGCATTTAACCCATCTGAAGCAGTGAACACACACACGTGAGCAATGAGCACACACACACACACCCAGAGCAGTGGGCAGCCATGCTAACAGCGCCCGGGGAGCAATCGGGAGTTAGGTACCTCGCTCAAGGGCACCTCGGCCCAAGGCCGTCCCATATTAACCTAACCGCATGTCTTTGAACTGTGGGGGAAACCGGAGCACCCGGAGGAAACCCACACAGACACGGGGAGAACATGCAAACTCCACACAGAAAGGCCCTCGCCAGCCGCCAGGTTCGAACACAGAACCTTCTTGCTGTGAGGCGACCGTGCTAACCACTAAACCACCGTGCTGCCAAATATGGATGCAGATTTAGGATTATTTTGTCTGTTCCCAGCATAACGCAAAAAATAGTGAATGGATTTTGATGAAATTTTGAGGAAAGGTGAGCCATTGGCCAAGGAACAACTGATTAGATTTTGATGCAAATCAGAATACATCACACTAGAAGAGCATTCTATAGAGTGAATGAAAGAGCACTAGAATTCTAGTTTTACTAAGTATCTAGTAGTTCTAGATCTGTTAAGCTTTTCAAAACAACTTGTTCTTTCAGCTGATGTTACATAAGGAGCTCTAATGAAGCTACAAGTTATTTGAATTGCATATTGAATGGCAGTTAGCTTTAAAGTGCATATCACAGGTAAATTCAGGAGCAAGATCAATGTAATTCTATTTTATATTAAACTTCGGTCAAATATCTGTCACATTTTGTGCAATTTTTTTACCTTGCGCAATACCAGAAAAATTCAATTGAAATCAAGCCATTTGAGGCGAATTGGTCCGCCTCTGAAAAAACTTGCCATTTGGATTTCCCGGGAAACATTGATTTTCGTGACGTCATCTGCGGGACGCCTCCTTCTGAATCCTAC
This sequence comes from Neoarius graeffei, assembly GCF_027579695.1. Lineage (NCBI taxonomy): Eukaryota > Metazoa > Chordata > Actinopteri > Siluriformes > Ariidae > Neoarius > Neoarius graeffei. Next base: position 63,674,053 of record NC_083580.1, on the reverse strand, counting down.
GTCAGCGCTGGTTTGTTTATGAGAAAACGACCTGGTGGTTTTCTGCAAATTTCTTCAACGTTATCACGTAATTATTAAAATGGTTAACAGATGTATCGTAGGAGGGTGTAGCAAGACCAATCTTGATGGGATTAGTACCCAGTTTCCCACATTGCGCTCAGGTGCATACATGTCAACCTATACGGAATGTCCGTATTTTATACGGATTTGATTCAATAAACGTAGTATACAGGCGTATAAATAAAGTTATACGGATTCTTTAAAAAAAAACTTCAATATTTATTTAGAGCTATAATCAATTCCCACGATGATAAACGTACTGTACACCACAGACAGCCAGTAAAGAGTCTTATGAAATCGCGCGTTATCTTGTGGTAGCGAGACTTCGTTCCACTTTTGATCATGCACACACCGCATTGCGAGAATCCCGCCAACCGGGAAGTCATAGACATATAAACATAGACGCCGCCTTCTGCGTAGAATCATACGTCATCCTCGCCGCCATATTGGATGGGGCAAAGTGGAGATTCTTCCGCCGTCTCTGGTATACAGTAGCCGAGAATAAAGATGCCTCATTCGTGTGCTGCGTTTAACTGTACCAACAGGTTTACCGTCCAAACGAGATCACACGGGATTACCTTTCACAGGTGAGACTGGAAAAATACTTTGTATTCATTCTGAAGGTTTACTGTTATTAATATTGAATAAAAAGTAACTGGGATATATATTGCTAATTATCATTCAAATTTTCGGTAAATTACTTTAATTTGCATCTTATACGGATTTTATAAGGGAAATACGGATTTTGGAGGTTGGTTATACAGGTTTGATTGACCAAAGGTTGACATGTATGCAGGTGACAATTGCATATTTCAGTGCAAAATCGCTCGCTGCTAAACTTGGTGTACACAGGCTGTGCACTGAAACCGGGCAAAGCTCGCGCAGCCTGCTGGCGCTTCCACACGTGACGTCACGAATCTGGTTCCAGACTCCCTTGGGATTAGACGCGTTTTGTTATTTTATTATTTTTTTCTGCTGTAGACAGATTGCCTTGTGCAAAAATACCCTTCTGGATGAGTGTGTAAAGGGACATACTTTCATATTAAAAAAACCCGAATTTGGTCCAGGATATGCACTTTAACCCTCCAAGACAAGTTCTGACTGTGGAGGGCAAAGCCATGGAGCATGAAATCACAAGCCATGATCATCTCTAAATGAACAACAGCTCTAAACTCGACAACTGCATAGTTCCTCTATTCAAGTAAAAACTTTTCATTCAGCGCATATATCCAGTCTTGAAACCATGAACATGAAACCATAGGCTATAAAATCCATTTATATGGCAAATCTTTGTTTTGCAAACACTCACCTGGTGTGTAGATGTCTCCTCGCGCACAGTCAGGTACTTCATTCCAGTTTCTTTTCCCGGAAGTGCTGCTCGTCTTTTTAACCAAAAACACTCGCGGCATTTTTTTTTTTTTTTACTTTCCCCCCTAAAATCTCCTGATAACAATATTTACTTTCAGTAATCTTCCAGTTTTATCAACTTTTAAGCACTTGCCTGTTGCATATTGTCACATTTATCCCTCTTTCTAAATTTTAAGTTCACTTTTACTTCACACGCCCAACGGAACTGAACCGATTCATTCACCTTACACGGCGACCAGGTAAGTCTCACGCATGCGCATTAAAGTAACGGTGCAAACCCACTAAGGTACGCATTTAACACAAGGAAAATAAAAATACTATATTCCTTTAAAAAATCGCTAAAAATGGCCAGGGTTTTCTTTGAAACACACACAAAAAAAAATCAGTATAAATGTATTTTTATTTAATTTAAAATATGTAGCTATCGTCTAAAGAAACCAAGCTTCTCCTTTATATTGTGTGTGTGAGTTGTTTGGCTCATGGGTGTGGACATGTTTAGAGTAATTACTGGGATAGTAGTCTTTGTTGAAGGTGTGAAATAAGAGTCAGTGGGCCTGAGGGTGTGGAAGGTTGGGGTGGGGGTGTATATCCAATTGCTTAAATGTGGACAGCAATTACCATTTAAAGCAGGCCTATTCATTTTTTTTACACCGTCTTGAGTACATCAGTGTAATCATCCAGAAAATGTAATCTATTTGCACTTTGACTAGTTTAATGCAAAGACACCAGTGTTGACACCTAATTAATTAAGTATAGTACAATTTGGGCCATCTGGACTTGCATAAGGACTGTGAGTTTTCATGAAACACTATTTTTCCCCTCTGCAAATTTACAGCATTAATAAGGTCAACCCAGTTTCTGTCCCATTTCTGTGTAGGTTCAGTGTTTCGTGTGTCTTAAGAAAATTTCTTTCTTTCCTATCTATCTATCTATCTATCTATCTATCTATCTATCTATAATTTTATTTCATAATTTATTGCATTTAATTAATTTTATTTTATAAGGTTACTAATCTATTTTTACCAGGGTTTTTTTTTTTCAGATGGTTTATTTTCCCCAGGTCTATTTTCCTCATTTTGTCCATAGCTCTGTATGCAAATAAGAAGGGACTTTTTATTGTCTTTGCCATCTGATAAGGTTTATTCAGGTAGAACAATGGGTCCAAGCCATTAACAGCTCCAAAAGCAAACACACACACGAAACAATGAACCCAAACATTATACACTGTATTGGGGTAAAGACATTTAACACTGTGTCCGTGATGGTAACATTGATAACCATAGCAAATATTTAGTTTCTCTTCCTTGTGTATTCTTTTATATTTGTAAATCTATACCATAAACTAACCTGTAATTTCATGTTATTTTCTGGCTTCTGGAGCTTTGTGTATGATTTATTATTTGAGGTATTTAATTAATAAAACACCAAATACAAGTGATTCCAGGAATTATTCATGCATCTTTTTGAGACTCTACTTAGGATGACACATACTTGGGTCATATTAATGTACTCATGGTGGCAAATGTATTACATTTCAAGTCCACTTAGCAGGATAAATTATTTTAAACATATTTAAATAATATTCAAATGTACCATTTTGTCTATGTACATTATATTAAATGGTCATATTTTCAATGGAACATGTCTAGAACATTACAAATGCCACATAGCTCTGAAAACCAGCAACATGTCCAGGTTTTTGTGCATGGAGTGGCAAAAGAGAGGCACAGCCTAATGTATCGATGAATCTGCAAAATATCTGATTTGTTTTGTGGTGCAAAAATGACATTATGACATTGCAGCCAAATCAGCATATAGTTTCTCTGTAGTTAGTACTGTACTAGCTACATTCATTTTCTATACCACTTATCTATTGTGGGTCATGGGTCTGTTGTGAGTGGGTTGGAGCCGATAATCCCAGCTGACACTGGGTGAGAGGTGGGGTATACCCTGGATAGTTCACCAGATGAACAACCTTTCACACACATTCACACCTATGGGCAATTTAGAGTAGCCAGTTGACCTAATCTGCATGTCTTTGGACTGTGGGAGGAAACTGGAGCATGGAGAGAACGTATAAACCCACAGAAAGGCCCCAGTCGACTGACACGTTCAATCCCAGAACTTACTTGCTGTGAGTCACCAGTGCTAACCACTGCATCACTGTGCCACCCTCCAATGATTAATTAAATCAGTGAGATTCACGCTGCCTCATCCCTGTGGCTATACAGGGTCACTATAAAGTCAATATAGTCAATGGCATAGATGACTGCGTGTTAATTCCCATACATTAATATGTACCTATGTGATGTGAATAACAATAATTATTTTCTTTGTGGTTATCTTGTAGTGGCATGGTGGTGTAGTGGTTAGCACTGTCACTTTCACAGCAAGAAGGTCCTGGGTTTGAGCACGGCAGCCAGCGAGGGCCTTTCTGTGTAGAGTTTGCATGTTCTCCCCATGTCTGTGTGGGTTTGCTCCAGTTTCCCCCACAGTCCAAAGACATGCAGGTTAGGTTAATTGGTGGCTCTAAATTGGCCGTGAGTGTGAATGGTTGTTTGTCTCTTGCCGCTTTTCCACTACCAACGCGGCTGAGTTGGGCTGAGTCGAGCTGAGTGGGGCTGTTGGAGTTGCATTTCGACTACAACCGCGCTGAACTGTGCTGGCTGGAAGTGGGTGGAGATAGCGAAAGTGGGTGGACGTCACGTGATGTCGTTAGGCGGTGCAAACAGTGACATCAGTGAGCTTTTAAGTGGTAGTCTCATGACCCGGATAGGAAACAATAAACATGGAGGACATGGAGTCGTTAGTGTTGCTGGTCTTGGTGCTGTGGCTTGTTGTCACCGACAACGCCAACAGATACTGGCAAGAGCGTATAGATGAGGCGAGGCGCATAAGGCTTCAGAAATTCTCGTAATTCGTAATTCTTCTTCTTCCGGGTTTACAGTGTTTACAGATCCCAGCGTGCTCGCGGGGGGTGTGTGGGCATGTGAGGACACTCCTCCTCACCAATCAGTGCACAGGGGAGTGTCTCCTCACGCCCCTAGCCCCACTCGGCTCGGTTTGGCTTGCTTCAGCCCCACTCCAAAACCGTGCGAGTTTTGGGGGCTGAGCAGGGCTGAAGCGAGCTGAGTCGTGCTGCTCTGAGGTAGTCGAAACGCGAGCCGTGTCGGGCTGAAGTGAGCTGAAAAAGGGTAGTGGACAAGGGCCATCTGTGTCAGCCCTGCAATAACCTGGTGACTTGTCAAGGGTGTACCCCATCTCTCGCCCATAGTCAGCTGGGATAGACTCCAGCTTGCCTGCAGAACAGGATTTTTATATGCCATAACCCGCAGACGGGTAAAAACCACAGATTAAGTTCTCTTTTCTCTCCGTTTCACCCTTCTCCTTTCGTATTCCTTGATCCTCTTCATGTTACACTCAGCGCAGACAACGCTAATCAGTCTTTTCCACTCCGTTCTGTTGTTCACTGTTGACTGCCATTTATCAAGGACATGGCCACACTTTAGAGCAGCCTTTCTCAACCGGGTTGCCGTGGCACCCTGGGGTGCCGTCTGGCTTCATTAGGGGTGCCATCAAAAAATTATATGTTACAACCCTGGTGCCAGGGGTCGTGGGTGCATATGTGGTTTTTTTTCTCTCTCTCTTTCTCTCTCAGGTGGACGCCCCTTCCTCTTATACGCAGCTGTTCCCACTCACCTCATTGAGGGGCCATGTTTAAAAGTGAGAGGGAGACGCCTTTCAAGAGAAGTGTGTGAGCCGGTGGGCTGTGGCGGTGACAGTTAGGAGAGAGAGTTGTGAGCTGCATCTAGCGAGAGTGTGTGCTCCTTTAAGGGGAAAGGAGTGCGCGTAATCCCGGATCTGTTTGGTTGTGGTTTGTATGGAAGAGCGATAGTTCCACTAAGAAATACATATTTTTTTTTAATTTCTGAGAAAAAAACTCAGAATTTTCGAGATTAAAGTCAGAAATTTCTTGAAAAAAGTCAAAAATTTCGAGAAACAATCTCAAAACTTTTGAGAAAAAAGTCAATTTCGAGAAAAAAGTCAAAATTTTTGAGAAAAAGGTCGAAATTTTTGAGGAAAAAAAAGTCGAAAATTTTGAGAAAAAAGTCAATTTTCAAGAAAAAAGTCAAAATTTTCGTTGAACAACAACAGAGTGCGAGTGTGTCTCAGCCAGAGCCATGGAAGTAAAGGCCAATTTATGCTGACAACGAAGTCCTCGCAGACGGTGTCGCAGATAGCATCTGCGTAGCCCCCCCCCACCTTCGCAGACGCTCTGCGCGCACCTCCCAAAAATTGTGACCACCGCAGAAGCCTCGCAGACAGCGTCGCAGACAAGAGGGTTCTGATTGGTCCACTCTACATCCGCTGTACACGCACTTCCGCTTCCCTACTTTCCCGGTTTGGTTTGTTTTCACGACCGCCATTTTTAAAAACACAAGCGAAGATGGAGCAGCACGAAGAGCGGTTGATCGAGGAAGTGAGGAAGCACGTACATCTATACGACTCCAGTTCTAGTAATTATAAGTAACCGGAGGATAAACACTCCACTAACCACACCCACCAACTACTCCTAGCGATTTCGCGACTTCGCCTCCCCTTGCGTTGTAGCGGTGAATAACATCGCGCACGCCTATTACTCCCCGCTCAACGATAAATTACAACTGTCTGCGAAAAGCTGTCTGCGAAAGCCTTGTTGCAAGAGCATGCAGAGGCCTTAAGAGTTCAGCCACTCCCATTGACCTTAATGGTCCATTTTTTACACAGCAATGGCGGCTCATGGAGCCTTTGACACATAGATCGCCATTGACATAGTTCCACTAGTTCCAGGAAGTGGCCGTAGAACACAGAAAGTGCGGTAAAGGTAAATGTAATTCGTTTCTACTTAATCTTTGCTTGTTATGTAGTGGTTCTGTGTTAGTCTCTAGCAAACAGAAAGCCGCTGCCTAGAAGTATTTGAATCTACGTGAATCACATCACCAACCGACTTCCTGTACCCCAGTTGTCACAACTCTGAATTCCATGGCTCTGGTCTCAGCCATTCATGTCTACCGGCCGCGAGTGAGTGTCACTTCCGTATGGAAGCTGGCCGCCTACAGATTTCTGACTTTTTTTCTCAAATTTTGACTTTTTTCTTGAAACTTTTGACTTTTTTCCTTGAAAATTTTGACTTTAATCTCAAATTCTGAGTTTTTTTTCTTAGAAGTTTCCAAATAAAATATAAAACCCTGGCCCGGTGAGAACCTGGCTCTTATGTTTGTTTTTCCCTTGTTTGGAGACCAGTGACTTTAGTTTTTTTTTTTTCTATTTTGTGAATAAAAACGGTTTCCGTTTCAGCCCTGAGTCCGCTTCCTTGTCCTCTTTTTCCTCCTGGTTTTTTTTGTTTATCTCTGTTGCTTTCCCCCATCCCCTATTTGCCACGGGGAACGTAACATTATATATTCTAACATTGAAATAAATAAAATGAATTAAAATTCCAAAAAACGATAGTTACACTCATGCAGATCATCGCCGCCTCATGCATCATCAAAATTTGCCTCACGGTCCCCTTTCCCATGTCACAATGTCACTGTCAGGGTCAGCGTATGGTCAGCGTGACTGCGTATATTTTATACAGGGGTGCCTTGAGAATTTGCATACTTCTGAAAGGTGCCGTGACTGAAAAAAGGTTGAGAAACGCTGCTTTAGAGCACTTTTACAGGTGTCCTTGAAACGGAGCTTGGGTCGACCTACTTGACGAGAACCATGCGCCAACCCACAGTACAAGAGTTCTTTTGCCGGTCTGTCATTGTCCATATGACAGACGTGCCTTAGCCAGAGGAGCTGATTTCTCACCAGCTTTAGTTCTATATCTTCGACGTTTGCACGCCATAGCACCTCTTCATTGCTGATGAAATTATCCCATTTGATGTTCAGAATGAGACGCAAATGGCGCTGTTGTATTGTACGGAGCTGCCTGACTTCATGCTGATATAAAGTCCACGTTTCGCTACCATGGATCAGAAGAGGCATTAAGCATTGGTTGTACACGGTAATTTTGGTTGAAACTGTGAGATCATGCGAGTCAAACACTCTATTCCTCAAGCGGCCAAATGCACAAGATGTTGCTTGAATATGGGATGCAAGTTCCACCTTCATAGACCAGTCGGTGACGTAGCTGCTGAGGTACTTGAAGCGAGTGACATTGGCTAACTTGACACCGTCGATGAAGAACTCAGCAGTGTTTCCAATACACATGGTTTCTGTTTTAGCAGTATTGATGAACAGGCCCATTCTCTTTGCTAAATCGTTATAGGACGTCAAAAGCGACTGCAGGCCCTTTGGTGTGTCACTGAATATTGCAATGTCATCAGCGTACTGAGCTTCTCTGATAAACTCTGTGAGGACTTTAAATTTGGCTTTAAGTCTACATAGATAAAAAGATCCCCATTGTAATGGAGTCTGATCTAGACACTGCAAGTATGCTTGATTTTCTTGAAAGCAAGACAGAGTAAGACTGTAGCGAAGATTCCAAAGAATGTTAAGCGGCGATAGATGATGGATGGATGATTATCTTGTGGACTATAAACATCTCATTATCTCATCTCATTATCTCTAGCCGCTTTATCCTATTCTACAGGGTCGCAGGCAAGCTGGAGCCTATCCCAGCTGACTACGGGCGAAAGGTGGGGTACACCCTGGACAAGTCGCCAGGTCATCACAGGGCTGACACATAGACACAGACAACCATTCACACCCACATTCACTTTAGAGTCACCAGTTAACCTAACCTGCATGTCTTTGGACTGCGGGGGAAACCGGAGCACCCGGAGGAAACCCACGCAGACACAGGGAGAACATGCAAACTCTGCACAGAAAGGACCTCGCTGGCCACGGGGCTCAAACCCGGACCTTCTTGCTGTGAGGCGACAGCGCTAACCACTACACCACTGTGCTGCCCGACTATAAACATTGCAAACCAAATTTTGTGGAATAAGTCACTAGGGGGCGGTACGGTACAGTGGTGTAGTGGTTAGCACTGTCGCCTCATAGCAAGAAGGTCCTGGGTTCGAGCCCAGTGGTCGATGGAGGCCTTTTGCATGTTCTCCTCATGTCTGCGTGGGTTTCCCCCACAGTCCAAAGACATGCAGGTTAGGCTAATTGGTGGCTCTAAATTGACCGTGAGTGTGAATGGTTGTTTGTCTCTGTATGTCCCTGCAATGACCTGGCGACTTGTCCAGGGTGTACCCATAGTCAGCTGGGATAGGCTCCAGCTTGCCCGTGACCCTGCACAGGATAAGCGGCTACAGATAACACTGGGGAACAATTTGAAAAAAAAATTTCTGTTAGATTTTTATGCTGATTAAAACTAAAATTGGCATGCTGATTCCAAAATTGCAGTCAGTTTTTTTCTAGCATGTCAAGTTTTTTCTCCACAGCTTACCCTCCAGATAAGCAAAATTCCACTGATTAGCTGTAGTAAGACTATTTGAAGGTTATGGAAGAACGTTATCAGGGTAGATGGGATGTACATATGATGGCTGACTATTGTTGGAGCATCAAACACGATAGTCCTCAAGTTGAACACTCCAGAAAGAGCTATAAACATAAATTTTTACCTTAATTACTTGCACGGGTGGCACGGTGGTTAGCACGGTCGCCTCACAGCAAGAAGGTTCTGGGTTCGAGGCCGGCGAGGGCCTTTCTGTGTGGAGTTTGCATGTTCTCCCCGTGTCTGCGTGGGTTTCCTCCACAGTTCAAAGACATGCTGTTAGGTTAATATGAGACGGCCTTGGGCTGAGGTGCCCTTGAGCAAGGTACCTGAACCCTGACTGCTCCCTGGGCGCTCTGGTGTGGCTGCCCACTGCTCTGAGTGTGTGCGTGTGTTCACTGCTTCAGATGGGTTAAATGCAGAGGATGAATTTCACTGTGCTTGAAGTGTGCATGTGACGAATAAAGGTTTCTTCTTGCACACAATTATAATTACAGTAGCCATATCCTTTATAAAAACATGTGTTAAATAAACATTACAGTCATGCCTGTTTCTTTCATATTTCATTGTATGTCAATATTTGTACATTTTTATAAAACAAGCACATATCTGTTAAGTACAGTATTTTTCATATTTTTTAAGAAAACGGGGATCCTATAGTTCAAAAACCTGACGTGATAGAGAAAAACTGAGATCAATTTTGGATTCCGCACCCAAAAATTAGTTAAAAACAGCTGTCAGACCGGGGCGGCATGGTGGTGTAGTGGTTAGTGCTGTCGCCTCACAGCAAGAAGGTCCTGGGTTCGAGCCCCGTGGCCGACGAGGGCCTTTCTGTGTGGAGTTTGCATGTTCTATCCATGTGGGTTTCCTCCGGGTGCTCTGGTTTCCCCCCACAGTCCAAAGACATGCAGGTTAGGTTAACTGGTGACTCTAAATTAGTGTTGCCACACGTCCAGGTTTTTCCGGGATTGTCCCGGTTTTTTTGTGGAAAATGTCCAGGAAAATGGAATAACCTTCCCGGGACATGTTTTGTCCCGGTTTTTTACTTCCTCACATTATCCCCCATTGAAATAAACACAAATCATTAATGTTTCTCGCAGCCACTTAACATATTAATAGTTTTCACGTAAGCGGGCATATTGTAGGCAGCTACTTGTGTGGCCTCACCGAATGTTTGCGCACGCAGCCAGTCGCCGTTGCTAGGTGATCGTAGTCAATACAACGGCGGCCACGCGAAATCAAAGATACTGGAATACCGTAATACCAAACAAGAGGTGAGAGTTCCCTTGGTCGGTGCGCGAGTAGGCTGGCTGGCTACTTCCTATGTTCTGATTCTGATAAAGGCTGGTTCTAAAGCCTGGGCCAATTTCATCAATAAATGAATCATTAAATAAATCGTTAAATATATCAAAAAAGAATGCCTGAACACTGGCGTGAGAAATGAATAAATCAGTTGTCCCAATAACATAGCACCTCTCTCTTGTGATTAAAACAAAGGATTAGGGCTATTTGGTGTGATACGGTAGTCTAACTTTTAAAGTTCAGTTCTCCAGAGAAAAGGCTAAAACAACAACGAAGCAGACTGAGAGAAATTATATTGATTATCTCATCTCATTATCTCTAGCCGCTTTATCCTTCTACAGGGTCGCAGGCAAGCTGGAGCCTATCCCAGCTGACTACGGGCGAGAGGCGGGGTACACCCTGGACAAGTCGCCAGGTCATCACAGGGCTGACACACAGACACAGACAACCATTCACACTCACATTCACACCTACGGCCAATTTAGAGTCACCAGTTAACCTAACCTGCATGTCTTTGGACTGTGGGGGAAACCGGAGCACCCGGAGGAAACCCACGCGGACACGGGGAGAACATGCAAACTCCACACAGAAAGGCCCTCGCCGGCCATGGGGCTCGAACCCAGGACCTTCTTGCTGTGAGGCGACAGTGCTAACCACTACACCACCGCGCCGCCCCTTATATTGATTATATTTGTATTATTTTGGAGGAGAGACAGACGATGAGGGAGTCGGACAGAATGAAGTAGAAGATCCGGTACCTGTCAAAAAGAAAAAAAGACATGTGACATTCAACGAGGGATGGGCAAATTTTGACACATTCAGCGAATGGGTAAGGCCCACACAGGGCGACCCTTTTTCCGCCGCCTGCATTGTGTGCCCTGCGAAGATAGTGATAAAGCATGAAGGAAGACTGGCCCTCGAGAATCACGCCAAGATCACGCTGTTAGCCTACTATTAAATATTTGTTAAAAAAAATATTGGCGTCCAAATAAGATCATTCCTATATGAAATTATTTTTTGTAATAATATTTGTGGTGGGCGGCACGGTGGTGTAGTGGTTAGCGCTGTCGCCTCACAGCAAGAAGGTCCTGGGTTCGAGCCCCGGGGCCAGCGAGGGCCTTTCTGTGTGGAGTTTGCATGTTCTCCCCGTGTCCGCGTGGGTTTCCTCCGGGTGCTCCGGTTTCCCCCACAGTCCAAAGACATGCAGGTTAGTTTAACTGGTGACTCTAAAGTGAATGTGGGTGTGAATGGTTGTCTGTGTCTGTGTGTCAGTCCTGTGATGACCTGGCGACTTGTCCAGGGTGTACCCCGCCTTTCGCCCGTAGTCAGCTGGGATAGGCTCCAGCTTGCCTGCAACCCTGTAGAACAGGATAAAGCGGCTAGAGATAATGAGATGAGATGAGCTGTCAGACCTAACTCAACAAAAATTGTGTTCCCCAGTGTAATGGATGGAAGTCACTTGGGAGCATGACGTAATCACAGTATACTGATACAGTTTGGACCAACGCGCTTTCCGTACCCACAGGAGTAAAGAACAATATGGCGGCGTCCTGGTGATCCGTCTGAGCTAGAAATTTAGCGACACGGAAGCTACCACTAACTCTTATAGTCAGTGAAATGAATTCTAGTGCATTACCAATTGGAGTATAAAATATTTTAAAATATTTATCGAGTGTCATGGCGTCTCAGTGTGTATTATTTACAGCTCGAGCTTCCTTCATTGCACCACATCGAGTGACCTGTATACAGCATTTCCAGGCTGTTCTGCCTCTGCCGAAGCGGTATGTGGGAATTATTCAGAATCCCACCGTCCTGAATCAGTTTAAATGCATGTCATTGACATCTCAAGGGCGCCACTATGTACCGTCAGTCCCCGTTAAGCCGGTGAGGAGTTCCCATTCCGCCGTGGTGAGAGATGTGGTGCTGTTCGAGCATGACCGAACCCGCTTCTTCAGGCTCCTGGCTCTGTTTTGTGGAGGACAGTTTCTGTTCTGGACCTACTTGGCCTATTTTGCGTTCACAGGACTTCGAGACACGCGAAAGAGCAGCAAAGAGCCTCAGAAGGTCAGGACGGAACTGGGGCTTTTTAGCTTTGATATGAACCTTGGATCAAATACTTGGAGATTTGGATTCACACTTGGCTGTATTGTTGTAGGTAAGTGTTCTGTCAGTCATTCTCAGGAGGCTATATGTAGACTAAGTTAAAAAAAAATGGTTATTTTGTATATTAAACTGTATTACACTACCGTTCAAAAGTTTGGGGTCACCCAGACAGTTTTGTGTTTTCCATGAAAAGTCACACTTTTATTTCCCACCATAAGTTGTAAAATGAATAGAAAATATAGTCAAGACATTTTTCTGGCCATTTTGAGCATTTAATCGACCCCACAGATGTGATGCTCCAGAAACTCAATCTGCTCAAAGGAAGGTCAGTTTTATAGCTTCTCTAAAGAGCTCAACTGTTTTCAGCTGTGCTAACATGATTGTACAAGGGTTTTCTAATCATCCATTAGCCTTCTGAGGCAATGAGCAAACACATTGTACCATTAGAACACTGGAGTGATAGTTGCTGGAAATGGGCCTCTATACACCTATGGAGATATTGCACCAAAAACCAGCTAGAATAGTCATTTACCACATTAGCAATGTATAGAGTGGATTTCTGATTAGTTTAAAGTGATCTTCATTGAAAAGAACAGTGCTTTTCTTTCAAAAATAAGGACATTTCAAAGTGACCCCAAACTTTTGAACAGTAGTGTACATGATTTTTTTAATGAAAAAAAAAAAGAATTATGAAACGATTGCCTTAACTTGTCAAGTTCAGTGATATTGTTAAAATATGGAATCCAAAGCAAAATGTACTGAAAACCATATTTAAAAATCATCACTCCTATTATATTCACAACTCCGAGGTGGCACGGTGTAATTGGTTAGCACGGTCGCCTCACAGCAAGAAGGTTCTGGGTTCGAGGCCGGCAGGGGCCTTTCTGTGTGGAGTTTGCATGTCCTCCAGGTGCTCTGGTTTCCCCCACAGCCCAAAAACATGCGGTTCGGTTAATATGGGACGCCCTTGAGCAAGGTGCCTAACTCCCAACTGCTCCCCGGGTGCTGTTAGCATGGCTGCCCACTGCTCTGGGTATGTGTGTGTGTTCACTGCTTCAGATGGGTTAAATGCAGAGAGGAATTTCCTAAGTGTGTGAGATGAATAAAGTTGTGCTTTCTTTCTTATAGCAGTGTCGCTTCAGATAAATCTTGGTTTGAATTTTAAGAGTTCAGTTTTTCTGACATAATTCCGTTACTGACTTTTCTTTCCTCATAAAAGGTTTTGCGTTCAGAGTTAAGTCAGTTTTTCTATGCTTTTTTTTTTTAGGGTCAAAAGATGCCCTGTACAGTGTGGAAATTTTATTTAATACCATTATCTTGAGTACTGGGCGGCACGGTGGTGTAGTGGTTAGCGCTGTCGCCTCACAGCAAGAAGGTCCTGGGTTCGAGCCCCATGGCCGGCGAGGGCCTCTCTGTGCGGAGTTTGCATGTTCTCCCCGTGTCCGCGTGGGTTTCCTCCGGGTGCTCCGGTTTCCCCCACAGTCCAAAGACATGCAGGTTAGGTTAACTGGTGACTCTAAATTGACCGTAGGTGTGAATGTGAGTGTGAATGGTTGTCTGTGTCTATGTGTCAGCCCTGTGATGACCTGGCGACTTGTCCAGGGTGTACCCCGCCTTTCGCCCGTAGTCAGCTGGGATAGGCTCCAGCTTGCCTGCGACCCTGTAGAAGGATAAAGCGGCTAGAGATAATGAGATGAGATGAGATCTTGAGTACTGCAACTAAAAAAAGTACCACATTTTGCTGTGAATGTGTTACCGAAGAACTACCCAACTAGCCTAAAGGATGATACACAGCTAGCTGGGTTTGTTTGTTTTATCTGTAAACGCTTATCCCATGCGGGGGGCAAGCTGGAGCCTATCCCAGCTGACCATGGGTGAGAGGCAGGGTACACCCTGGACAAGTCGCCAGCTAATTGCAGGGCTGACACACACACAGAGACGCAAACAACCATTCACACTCATGGTCAATTTAGAGCCACCAATTAACCTAACCTGTATATCTTTGGGCTGTAGGAGGAAACCCACGCAGACACGGGAAGAACATGCAAACTCCACACAGAAAGGCCCTCATTGGCCGCTGAGTTCGAACCCAGAACTTTCTTGGTGTGAGGTGACGGTGCTAACCATTACACCACCGTGCCGCCAGCCAGCTGGGTATTATTGCGAAATAAACTCTGACAGGGTGATGCTGTAATTGACCAATCAGAATCGAATATTCAGCAAAGCTGTAATATTAAATAACATTTCTTATAGAAATAAGTCATCTTTTGTCATGGTGACACAAAGAATTTAAATATTTCCAATATACTATAATTTCTGGAGCTGGCCTAGTGGTCAGCGTGTCTGCCTCTCAACCAGGAAATCGCGAGTTCTGCTCACAGTCGGGTCATACCCAAGACAATTATCTAGATGGTACCTACTGTCGTTTGACAAGGCACGCCGCAATATATGACGCAAGTAAGGAATCAAATTCTCGTGGTTACCAGAGGACTAGCCCCCAGTGTAACCCTAGCTATGTAATAGGTGAGAGTGGCACTGCTCAGTGCACCTCAAGGACCTGGTTAGGACTGGGACAGGAGACTACCTGGGAAGACCAGGTCCTGGCATGGGAAGGGACTTTGAACTATAATTTCTGTCAAAAAATCAGACAAAATGAAGCAGTCGTAGAGTGTAGTTGGGAGGTGGACATGAAGGAAATGGTTATGGGTAGAATAACTTGCTTTTATGACTTGTAAATATAACCACAATGAGAGTTTAAAATCAAGCAAAAAGTGTGTATTTGGGACAAACCATGGTAATCAGTGATTGGTTGTTATTGTGAGCAATGAATAGATTGTTGTGAGCTATGGTGATCAGTGATCAGTCATTGGGAACAGGCTCATGCAAGAGCGACTCATTTGGGATTGACACATCAAGTCTGCTCTCTCAAGCTGTGGAGGAACGCTGGCTAATACCTGCTCAAAAAATCACTAATGGCATCTAAAAAGTCAGCAAACCTATTGAAATACTAAGTTTGTAGTATTAAAAAAAATTGAATATGTGTTGCTTCATAATGAAATGAACATGAAGATTAACAACACCTTTTGATACAAATAGCTTTGCCTGTTTGTATAGGAACTTGACTCTTCTTTCCGGTGATATAAAATACCATATCTTCTCACCATTTGTCTCATCTCTGTCTTTCTCTGCCATTAGGAGGAGGAATTGTTGGACTGGGCATGTTGTTCAGCCGGCGCTCTGTCAGTCGTGTGGTTCTACATAAGGGAGGTGGAAAGGTGACTGTGTGTACCCAGTCACCCCTAGGAGTGAGCAATGCCTGGCATCTAACTGTACCTTTGAATCAAGTGGCTTGTCATGCACACAGACAGGAATCACCCTCTTTCATCCCTCTCAAAGTAAAAAATCACAAGTTCTACTTCCTTTTGGACAAGGAAGGAAACCTGAACAATCCAAAACTGTTTGACGTCACTGTTGGTGCTTACAGACCATTATAGATGTCATGCCATTTACATGGTTTAAAACCATTGTTTAAAAAAAAAAAAAAGCACAAGAATTATAGATGTATTACTGCTGATGAAAGCATGACTTATAGATGTTTTCATTTGAAAGTTTGTACACACGTGACAAGTGATTAAAGCTTACATAGCAATAACAAGAGTTCAGTGCATTACTCATTTGCATGACATCGATGTCCTGACTCTCAAATGAAAGCAGCATGTTGATTTTTTTTTCCCTCATGATAATTAGAGGTTTGAGGAGGAGATAATAAATATTTCTATAATTAAGATAGTGAACTGATTTATTTTACACTCATAAATAATGTCTACTTAGTGTGACGTAAATGTATTAAATTTCAAGTCGTCACATTTTCATTTATTGTAAAAAAACAAGTAAACTACAGAGGAAGAATAGCAGATGACACATTTTGTGTTTTTTTTTCTTTTTAAATTCTGTACATTCTGTACAGATACATTCTGTAGTCTTTTGGTGCTTTGTAAAGCACTTCGCTTTGAGTGATTCATATAGCACTGCCTGTTTTTTTTATTTTCCACTTGTTATTCACATGAAACGTTCACTGCCAAAGGAGATTTAAATGATACTCAAGATGTGAGGAAGGCTGTGTAAGCAGGTTGTATTACTAATATTACAAGGAAATAGGTGCTTTCATGAAAGTCATAAAATAGAATGACTAATTCACATTTGTTACCAAGCAGGTTAAATATGCAGAAGTCTAAGTGAAACACAACCTAATAACCTTTTGGACAGCAGGAAGAAATTATAAGCTACTTGGATACAAGCCAGGGCCTGATCAGCCCCAAATGGGTCACCTGGGCAAGGGTATATAATGTTGATGACCCCCAGGTTACGTCACTGATGATAATGGCATCCAAGTGCATCATAAGGTGTGTTATAAAACCATAATATTGTTGGTTCCTGACCAGCATTTTTGATTTTGGCACTCTGGTCAAGTAGTACAGTAATACAGAGATGGATCATTTCTTGCACCTGCATCCTAAAGGATGACGAATTACCATTAAAAAAAAACCAATCATGGGTGATATTTTAAGTTGATCAATTCAGCAGTGGACAGGAGTGACTAAGCTGGTGCAGAAATATTACACAGTTTTGAAAACTGAATCAGATGGCCTCAAGCTAAATCTCATTTTTATTGTTGCCGATATTGAAATGTGAGTCACAACGACTGACAAAGACAACAAAGCAGAGGCTGGATGCCACCTGAGGGACAGAAGAACAGAAAGAGAATAGGATGACTGTGGACATCAAGTAGATATCAAATATCAAAAAAAAATCTGATATATATAAGAAGCGAAGGTAAATATTGTAAAAAGGATTATGTTGAAGAAATTTAAGCTAACCATCCTATTAAATAGTTTTAGGTCAGTGTGACATTCAAGTTTAGTTTGAAACTGCTGTGTATAAACTGGTTAGTGAATGAGCTCAACAGGTACAGAGTAAAGAAATTAACAGCAGGCTAGTCACTGGAAAAATGAAAGAGCTAGCCCAGTGGCTGACGGGGGTCTTTCTGTGTGGAGTTTGCATGTTCTCCCTGTGTCTGCGTGGGTTTCCCCCACAGTCCAAAGACATGCGGTTAGGTTAATATGGGATGGCCTTGGGCTGAAGTGCCCTTGAGTGAGGCATCTAACTCCTAACTGCTCCCCGGGCGCTGTTAGCACGGCTGCCCACTGCTCTGGGTGTGTGTGTGTGCTCATTGCTCACGTGTGTTCACTGCTTCAGATGGGTTAAATGCAGAGAGGAATTTCACAAGTGTGTGATGAATAAAGTTGTTGTGGTTGTTACAATAATGAGATCTTATTTCATAATCATGCTTTAATATTTCATACTTGACTTTCATACATGATTTGCTATCTCAGAATAATGAAATATGGGAAAGTTTCTTATAATTATGACTTAGTATGAAGGAGGTTAGATTTTTGCTCACGTTTGTTTGTCTGTCTGTTCCCGACATAACCCCAAAAGTATTGAACGGATTTTGATGACATTTTGAGGAAAACTGGAACAACTGATTAGATTTTAATGAAAATCTGGATATGTACATGGATCCAGGATTTTTGGTCTGTTTCCAGCGTAACTCAGAAAGTAGTGAACAGATTTTGATTAAATCTGGAGTACAGCTTGAGTATTATCCTAGATTTAAGTGATTTGATTTTGATGTTGGGCGGCACGGTGGTGTAGTGGTTAGCGCTGTCGCCTCACAGCAAGAAGGTCCTGGGTTCGAGCCCCGGGGCCGGCGAGGGCCTTTCTGTGCGGAGTTTGCATGTTCTCCCCGTGTCCGCGTGGGTTTCCTCCGGGTGCTCCGGTTTCCCCCACAGTCCAAAGACATGCATGTTGACTCTAAATTGACCGTAGGTGTGAATGTGAGTGTGAATGGTTGTCTGTGTCTATGTGTCAGCCCTGTGATGACCTGGCGACTTGTCCAGGGTGTACCCCGCCTTTCGCCTGTAGTCAGCTGGGATAGGCTCCAGCTTGCCTGCGACCCTGTAGAAGGATAAAGCGGCTAGAGATAATGAGATGAGATGAGATTTTGATGTTGATAATTTGTGGCTTGGTGGAGGCCTGCACTCTACCAAATGACCTTCTACTTAGGACAAGTTTTTAGTACATAATTTTCTCATCATTACGAAATAGTAAGTGACGTACTATGTCATAATTATAATTTTTGGTCGGTTCCCAACGTAACTCGGGAAGTAGTGAACAGATTTTGATTAAATTTGGAGAGATGGAGGTATGCGCTGGAACAAAGAGGAATGAAGGTGAGCAGTAGCGAAACAGAATACATGTGCATCAATGAGAATGGGGATGAGAGTGTAGTGAAGATGCAAGGAGTAGACATAAAGAAAGTTGGTGAATTCAAGTACCTGGGGTCAACTGTGCAGGAAAATGGGGGCTGCGATTGTGAGGTGAGAAAGAGAGTGCAGGCATGGTGGAGCAGTTGGAGAAGGATTTCGGGAGTCATTTGTGATAGGAAAGTCCCAGCAAAAGTTAAAGATAAGATGTATAAGACAGTCGTGAGACCAGCTGTGATGTATGGATTGGAGACCGTACCTTTAACGAAGAGACAGGAGGCAAAGTTGGAGGTGGAGGAGTTGAGGATGTTAAGGTTTGTGATGGGAGTGACGAAGTTGGACAGGATAAGGAACGAGCACATCAGAGGGACAGCACATGTGGAGAGCTTGGGAATTAAGCTAAGAGAGATGAGACTGAGATGGCATGGGCACATCCTGAGAAGAGATGCAGAGCATGTTGGAAGGAGAATGTTGAGGATGGAGCTGCCAGGCACATGAAAATGAGGAAGGCCAAAGAGGAGATACGTGGATGTGGTGATGGAGGACATGAAAGTGGCAGGTGTGGTAGAGAAGGATGCGGAAGACAGGGAGCAACGGAGACGAAAGATCCGCTGTAGCAACCCCTATTTGGGAGCAGCCAGAAGAAGAAGAAGACTATGCTATCATTATGACTTATCTCAAATATTAGATACAAAGTCATGAGACCTATGTTCTCATTATTATGACATTATTATTGTGGGCAGCACGATCGCCTCACAGCAAGAAGGTTCTGGGTTCAAACTCAGCGGCCGGCGAGGGCCTTTCTGTGTGGAGTTTGCATGTTCTCCCCGTGTCTGTGTGGGTTTCCTCCACAGTTCAAAGACATGCGGTTAGGTTAGGTTAATATGGGACGGCCTTGGGCTGAGGTACCCTTGAGCGAGACACCTAACTCCTAACTGCTCCCCAGGCGCTGTTAGCATGGCTGCCCACTGCTCTGGGTGTGTGTGCGTGTGCTCATTGCTCACGTGTGTGTTCACTGCTTCAGATGGGTTAAATGCAGAGAGGAAATTTCACAAGTGTGTGATGAATAAAGTTGTGCTTTCTTCTTCATACTGTGTGACTCTTTTTTTTTTTTCCAAGTGGCACAAACAGATTAGCATTTTAGCTAATGTAGAAAGTGCAAACTGATGAGACAAAACCAAACATTTTGGCTCCATGAATCATCTGAGGTACCACAAAGGAATGTTGAGTGTAGTTTATTGACCAACCGTCAGATATTTGGATAGAATTTGTAAAATTAAAAAAAAAACCACAACAAACGTACACTACTGTTCAAAAGTTTGGGGTCACCCAGACAATTTTGTGTTTTCCATGAAAAGTCACACTTTTATTTCCCACCATAAGTTGTAAAATGAATAGAAAATGTAGTCAAGACATTTTTCTGGCCATTTTGAGCATTTAATTGACCCCACAAATGTGATGCTCCAGAAACTCAATCTGCTCAAAGGAAGGTCAGTTTTATAGCTTCTCTAAAGAGCTCAACTGTTTTCAGCTGTGCTAACATGATTGTACAAGGGTTTTCTAATCATCCATTAGCCTTCTGAGGCAATGAGCAAACACATTGTACCATTAGAACACTGGAGTGAGAGTTGCTGGAAATGGGCCTCTATACACCTATGGAGATATTGCACCAAAAACCAGCTAGAATAGTCATTTACCACATTAGCAATGTATAGAGTGGATTTCTGATTAGTTTAAAGTGATCTTCATTGAAAAGAACAGTGCTTTTCTTTCAAAAATAAGGACATTTCAAAGTGACCCCAAACTTTTGAACAGGAATGTACATGATTTTTTTAATGAAAAAAATGAATTATGAAACGATTGCCTTAACTTGTCAAGTTCAGTGATATTGAGACACGCGAAAGAGCAGCAAAGAGCCTCAGAAGGTCAGGACGGAACTGGGGCTTTTTAGCTTTGATATGAACCTTGGATCAAATACTTGGAGATTTGGATTCACACTTGGCTGTATTGTTGTAGGTAAGTGTTCTGTCAGTCATTCTCAGGAGGCTATATGTAGACTAAGTTAAAAAAAATGGTTATTTTGTATATTAAACCATATTACACTACCGTTCAAAAGTTTGGGGTCACCCAGACAATTTTGTGTTTTCCATGAAAAGTCACACTTTTATTTCCCTACCATAAGTTGTAAAATGAATAGAAAATCTAGTCAAGACATTTTTCTGGCCATTTTGAGCATTTAATCGACCCCACAAATGTGATGCTCCAGAAACTCAATCTGCTCAAAGGAAGGTCAGTTTTATAGCTTCTCTAAAGAGCTCAACTGTTTTCAGCTGTGCTAACATGATTGTACAAGGGTTTTCTAATCATCCATTAGCCTTCTGAGGCAATGAGCAAACACATTGTACCATTAGAACACTGGAGTGAGAGTTGCTGGAAATGGGCCTCTATACACCTATGGAGATATTGCACCAAAAACCAGCTAGAATAGTCATTTACCACATTAGCAATGTATAGAGTGGATTTCTGATTAGTTTAAAGTGAGCTTCATTGAAAAGAACAGTGCTTTTCTTTCAAAAATAAGGACATTTCAAAGTGACCCCAAACTTTTGAACGGTAGTGTAGAGTAATAAAAATAAAAATAAAAAAATACAGTGAAGTGAAACAATTGAGTTGTTTACAATTATTTAGCATATTTGTGCTATATGTAGCCTGTTAGGCTGTTTGTTTGATGTTGATATGACCTTCTGAAAAGCTGAAAGCTGATGGAAACCATGTGGACTTCTGTGTTTGTTTATTTCGGCCTGAAACATTATCTGAAAACTATAATAAAGCTCATATGCCCAGTTGTCATTTTTTTGGACAAGGAGTATCAGGAAGGGAAGGGAAGGGAAGGGAAGGGAGGGACTGGAACGCAGTAGTGGAGTGGAACATGAATTGAATCACGTGCTCTACTTTCATCCCTGTAAGAGCGCGTGGAGTCGTTTGAATTCACCCTGTGGCGCGAGCGATTTCAATTCGGACCTTCAGGAGATGATGAGATGAAAATATGCGATTTTAGGAAAGAAGAAGAAGAAAACAACAACAATAACAACAACATGGTCTAAATGACTGGTTTGACGGTCATGATCATCCTAGAGAACTTTTGGAGAGATGTATCAGAGCCACTGGAGTGCAGCTTTCACTTATACCGACATGGCAGCACGACTGGACCTGAGCAGCACCAGCACCAGCATGCACAAGGTTCGTTACACTAATTGAACAAATGTAAATAGGGGAAATCAGGTGCTTGAGTAAGAGCATGCGATATAAAGATGCAACAAGTAAAACGACCTACACTGTCAGAAAATAAAGTATATTATTGTACCTTTGATGGCTTGGATCAATACCCTCTAAAGTATTTATTTGTACCCTTTATATACCGCTTAGGAAGATATATATATCTTATTGGCCCTAAAAAGGTCCAGTAATGAGCCAAGGGGTACAGAAATGGACTCCTACTGTATCTGTATTTCTAACAGTGTGTATATATATCCTAGATAACGATTTGAAACTTAAACTATTGGCAAAAAAAATAATAAATAAATAAACGCGTAGTTATTTTCAACCAGGTTATCACTGTGCTTAATTAAAACCCTGCCTCTTAACACCCTGACCCTTTTCTTTTCTTCTTCCTATTTTAGAATATATATATATATATATATATATATATATATATATATATATATATATATATATATATATTAAAGAAAATGTATTTTTCCTTTCCCTTTGAATATTTTGCAGAAGATCACAGATGCAGTCACATTCAGCCCCAATGCTGGCTCTGTCACCTCCAGGCCAGATGATGAGTGGCTGGTCGAGTCCTCTCTGGTCTCAGAAGCAGAGTGCGCATTGGACACCCTGGCCTCCTTTTTGCCCTCTTCACTGCCAAACTGTCCATGTCTCCTTTCACAGTGTTTCACTTCAGAGCTGTTCCATTCTGGGACACGAGGAAGATCTCAGGATCCAGAGCAAGAACACAGCACTCAACCTGTAAGTTGTAGATTAATCTGAAGATATAAATGTCGCTTTGTGTAGGAGAAGGTCCTAAACAGTGAAAGCAGGGATGAGGTTTTGGATTTGACTCATCCGTTTATGGTAAAGAGGGCTGTGTGATTCACACCTTAGTCACATAGGATCTCATAGGGTGAGTCAGTGTAGTGATATTCGCGCGGGATTCAGAAAAGACACACTCGGACCAGATTGTAAATCTGGCCGTTGATGAGTAAGAGGAGTAATATTTGGGGAAATCTGTGTGTGCTGTACACTTACCTTCCACAAGATGGCAGTATCATCACTCGGTTGATCCTGCCATATTGCTTCTGTAAATGTGGGAGAAGGTTTGTCAGAATTACATCATTAACTTTTATTTTCTTTTTAAAAATAGAGTTCTTGCTTAGAATTAACTGTTATTTTTGCCTCTGAATCACTTCTAGAGATCCGTTGAGGAGTGTGAGAGGAGGAGAGCCCGCAGGGAAAGGAACAGAATAGCAGCGGCTAGATGTCGGGATCGTCGACGCATGCTTACAGACACGTTACAAAACGTGAGTCTTATGGCTAGGATTTCAATTTGATTTATTTACTGGCTTGTAACTAATAGTAAAGTGTTCCCAATCAATTAGTTGTTCTAGGTTGACTCTAGATTTAATGTAATACTCATTTCTTTCATGATATATGACACTCTACTCTGTATGCACTGCTAAACTCTTCTGTTTGACCTTTAGGAGACTGAGCAGTTGGAGCATGTGAAGGCTCAGCTGGAGGCAGAGATTGCTGGGTTGGAGAGGGAGAAAGAAAGGCTGGAGTTAGTTCTAGAGGCTCATAAGCCTGCCTGTAAGATGGATGGCTCGGATCCTGAATGACCAACAACCCTGAACAAATTCAGAACTGAGTCTGCAGGTTCAGATCAGTCCTGACAGCTGATATTTTAGTTTAAGAAAGCTGAAAAGCAATTATGTTACCATGTTAAACATAAGTAACATTATATTTTGCATGTTGTTGACAAATAGTACTGAATAGTACATTTTAATTAGACATTTTACTATAATTCTGAGGAAATTCCTATTTTTCATTCTAAATGGTTTAGAAATTCAATAAAGTTTTAGCTTCCCCAGGGAATACGAACCTCTATTAAATGGCCAGCATGGCCTGACTGAGAACAGCCCATTAAAAAGGCTTTTTGTTGATCTTAGTATCTTAGTGTATTTTTTGGGGGGGGCCATAGGAAGTTTGATGTCTTGTGTAGACCACATAGTCATCTTATTTGTGTCCATTTTAAAATCTATTGAAAAAAACAAAACACCCTTTTACTCCAGACTTTGTATGAACCTTGGGTAAAAATGCTTTTTTAAATGTTTTTGTGCTCACTGGGACCCAATTGTAGACCCTATGTTTTGCCTTGTGCTGGAAAAAAATAAAATTAAATAAAAAAAAAAAAACATTTATAGTTGCATAATCACAATAACCTGCTGAAAATTTTGCAACATAACACAGATGTGGCCAGTAACTTCGGTCAGTGAAACCCAATAAAGATACTTAGTGAATGCATTAGATTGTGACTGAATTATTTCCTTAAAATTTTCATTTGAATTAATGGAATTCTGTAGTTTTATATAAGAAGAAGAGTTATAAGAAGACCAAAAAAAATTATACAGAAAAAAGTTATTTGACATTAAATAAGGCACATAAACAATTACACTCTTGTTCAGTAATTAGTAATTATCCTTTTATTAAAAAGTCTAGATTCTTGAGTGGATGCATATTGAAACACGACCGACTCTTATATTTTATGACACAGAAAAACACTGGCACCAGAATCGAACAGGTCATAAAGCAGCCATATATTATCATCAGGACTTTATCCTGGTCAAGGTCTGGAGGCAGGGATACACTTCTGGATGTGATGCCAGTCCATTACAGAGCATCATGCACACAAACATAGGGGTAATTTGGCATAGCCAATCCACCTGTCAGCATGTTTTTGGGAGGTGGGATGAAACTGGAGATCCTTGAGGAAACCCATGCTCAGGAGCTGTAAGGCAGCAATGCCTTACACTCTACTAAACTAAATCAGATGAGGTCCAACACAAAACATATATGTCTGCACCCTTTCCAATAATATTTGCATGTCATTTTTCAAGATTGACTGTCAATTTAAGCTTGCAGTTGGTGAAAAACTGCTGCAGTGACAGTTTTCAAATTTTGACCAGAACTTTTGCACATTCCAGTTAATTATCCAGGATGGATTTAATCATATAAAATATTTTTCTTACAAAGCCATGCTGGTGACATTCTGTATGTGAACTAAATCAGACGAGTGGCAGCTTTTTCCTCTTGAGTGCATGGTGGTTATTGTAAAATATGCACACTCCAGTTTGAGGGAAAACACAATAATCAAATGTCATTTATTGATCTTGTTCCCTCATCTATAGTTGGGCCTACAACTTTTTCTTGCTCTGAATCTTTATCGTTACATTACATGACAGCCATTTAGCAGACATTCTTATTCAGAGCGACGTACAACATAAATAGAGCAGCCTGGGGAGCAGTGGGGGGTTAGATGCCTTGCTCAAGAGCACTTCAGCCATTCCTACTGGTCCAGGGAATTGAACTGGCAACCTTTTGGTTCTAAAACTGCTTCTCTAACCTTTAGGTCATGGCTTCCCCCATGACTACTTAGCATTAGGATCTTGTTCCCATGCATTAATAAGTTGTAGCCATGCATTAGTTTTCTTCTTCTTCTTCCAAAAAAAGTTCAGGCCACCTTCTGGTGTATTATTGAACTTGTACATGGTCCAGGCTAAGTATCAAAATGTATGTGCAGGTTTAAAATCAGCCAATATATACAGATAAAACATCCATCCATTATCTATAGCCAGCTGACTATGGGTGAGATGCGGGGTACACCCTGGACAAGTTGCCAGGTCATCGCAGGGCTAACACATAGAGACAAACAACCATTCACACTCACATTCACATCTACAGTCAATTTAGAGCAACCAATTAACCTAACCTGCATATCTTTGGACTGTGGGGGAAACCAGAGCACCCGGAGGAAACCCACACAGACACGGGGAGAACATGCAAACTCCAGATAGAAAGGCCCGCATCGGCCGCTGGGCTCAAACCCAGGACCTTCTTGCTGTGAGGCGACAGTGCTAACCACTACACCACCGTGCCGCATAGCAGCATAGGAGCATGCTCTGCAGCTCATTCTTGAAGGTGTTAACTGAGGTGCAGGCAATAGTAGATGATGACAGGTTGGTCCACAGTCGGATTCTATCAGGAAAGAATGAATGCTGATAAATCTGGGTCTGTGTGAATGGTATCAGAAACCATTGAGTGCCCTCTTATTGTAGAAGCAGTTGGGATCAGATACGTTGTTGGTGTAGCTACTTGGTTGTTAACTATCCTATACATCATTATTAACTTGTTTACTGCTCGCCGTTCCTGTAGGGTTTGCCACTGAAGCTGATGTAGCAAAGTGGTGATGCTGGTAGTCTGAAATAATCACCAGTCACAAACCTGGCTGCACGGCGTTGTACCATTTCGAGGTTGTGGATATTGTTGGTTGTGTGGGGGTCCCATATTATGCTGGCATATTCCATCTGTCGTCTTACGAGGGTCTTATAGCAGAGGTCATTGGTCTTTCGTGGACACTGGTATAAGTTCCTTTACAGGAAGGCCCTGGTGGAGTTTGCTTTCCTCACTACCTGATTAATGTGATTGTTCCAGCTTAGGTTATGTTGCATGTTCAGCCCCAGGTATTTGGCAGACTCCAACACATCTCGACTTATTAAGTAGAGATGTCAACAGTGGGTATGCGTACTTTCTAAAGTTTAGAGTGAATGTTCCTGAGGGGCTTCAAGGTCATCATTAATAGGCCTGCTACACAGAAAAACTTTATTGTTAAACTTTTATTATTATTATTATTATTATTATTATTATTATTATTATTATTATTATTATTATTATTATGTTGTCTGCATGTCAGCAGTAGGTGGCAGCAATGTATTCTCCAGTCTTAAACATGATCTCTGGGATGAACGGGTAACGGAGTCCAGAACGCGTCTCGTCGTTACCTGAATCCAGCGTTACGGCTGATATGTACTGCGCATGCGCAAGCCTTTGTGTCAACAAGGCAGCAGAGAAGGATCTGGAAGTGACATAATAAACCAAACACAGCCAAGTGAGTTATTCTGCACGGTTTTTGTTTGTTTGTTTTTCTGTTAGAATTAGTTACTGTTAATTAGCTATTAGACAGATACATCTTTCTCTTGACTTCACATGCGGTTTTTTTCTGTACACCACGGAGCTCCTGAGTCTGATATGCTTTTTTTTTTATTTTGTTTTTTATTATCTTGTGTGAACAAGATAATTATGTGCAAGATAATGTCTTGTGTGCACAAATTATTTAACTAATTGTTATAGGTATTTAAATATCTCGTGTGTATAAGATAACTTTGTGTGCGCAAGATAATAACTTGTGCATATAATAATAATAATAATAATAATAATAAATAGACAGACAGACAGACAAAGACTGTGTGTGTGTTTCCGTGGTGTGAAAATGAATATGTATATGAAAATATGTACAAAACTATACGTGTCTCCTCCTTATCTCTATCTCACGCTGTAATCTTAAGTCATCTTAGCTTTCCTGTGTCTGCAGTGTGTGTGTGTGTGTGTGTGTACATGCAGAGTTTTCATATGTCTGCAACAAAATGCACAATAATGGCAGGTCACTATTATTGTGTGTGTGTGTGTGTGGGGGGGGGGGGCTGTTGTTAGGACAACTATCATGATTCATGTCATTTTTGTACTGATCTAAGGGTTCTGAGTAAGATTCTAGCCATAACTTCTAAAGAGTTTTGTTTCAATTAGGGGGCGCTATGAAGTCAAATATGCATATGACTGTGAGTGTGTGTATGAGTGTGCACAGAATTGTATATGTTACCCATTCTCGTGAGTATTCATGTGTGTGTATATGATTGCAACTGTGTGTGTGTGTGTGTGCACGCTACATGTATGAGTGTGAGTGTGTTGGTGGCGCTATGTCAGGCATGTCATAGATCAATCCGTCAAAGCATTGAAAATCTTTGGCACATTTCCTGCTTGGCCAGATGGTGATACTGTGCTAGGCATGTGAATTAGACGTGTCAATATCATCAGTAGCTTTCGGTCCACGAAACAAAAATAATTAGGTGTCAGGGAATATTCTTTTTATGACCTACACTTGATTGACTTTGTGATTCTGCAAAGCATTTTAGGGTCCGTCGTTTATATCAAAAATCAAAAATCCCAAAGGGATATCAAAAATCCCTTCGCAATTTCTTGGCATCAGCAATATCTTGGCATTATGCTTGCCAAGTTTGACATGAATCTGATGAACCGTCTAGGAGGAGTACGTTATAAATGACCATGTGTCCAAACGCATTTAAGCCCAATTACCTCACTTCCTGTTGGGCATGACATCATCCAAAGGGTAGAATTTTGGGTAGAACTCCAAAGTTCTACCCATTCATTTCAATGGGAAATGGAAAAAAGGGGTGCTATGAAGTCCCTGGGCCATGCCCGGGGCCAAACGTCTGTGGCTGAGAAGCGGTTACAATGATTGATGTGTGTATCAAATTTCATGAGTTTTCGTGCATGGGAAATGCCTCAAGAAAAGACTAGCGCGACAGAAAAAAAAATCCTTTGAATAATAATAATAATAAGCTTTCCTGATTTTAGGGGCTCAGATTTTGTGTAACATCCACAGGTTAAAGGACATAGATAGATGTGTCCTTTAGAGCAGTGGTTCTCAAAGTGGGGGCCTTGGGACCACTAGGGGGTCTGTGATTGATTGATTACATTTAGTAACAGTGGTTAAAGTCCACCCACAACCCAGCATTGTCAAATTTCTCATCTCATCTCATTATCTCTAGCCGCTTTATCCTTCTACAGGGTCGCAGGCAAGCTGGAGCCTATCCCAGCTGACTATGGGCGAAAGGCGGGGTACACCCTGGACAAGTCGCCAGGTCATCACAGGGCTGACACATAGACACAGACAACCATTCACACTCACATTCACACCTACAGTCAATTTAGAGTCACCAATTAACCTAACCTGCATGTCTTTGGACTGTGGGGGAAACCGGAGCACCCGGAGGAAACCCACGCAGACAACATGCAAACTCCACACAGAAAGGCCCTCGCCGGCCCCGGGGCTCGAACCCAGGACCTTCTTGCTGTGAGGCGACAGCGCTAACCACTACACCACCGTGCCGCCCCTATTGTCAAATTTATCATATTAATAATTATTGAGTTCTTCTTTTGGCTGCTTCCATTGGGGTCACCACAGCAGATCTGTTTCGCATATTTGATTTGGCATAGGTTTTACACCGGATGCTCTTCCTGACGCAACCCTCCCCAATCTATCCAGGCTTGGGACCATCACTAGTCTTGTGCAACCCCAGTGGCTGGGTATTTTATCTAACCTGTATGTCTTTGGACTGGGGGGGAAACCGGAGGAAACCCACGCAGAGACGGGGAGAACATGCAAACTCCACACAGAAAGGCCCCTCCTCAGCCATGGCGTGGGGGGGGGGGGGGCTTTGAGGCGACAGTGCTAACAACTACACCACCGTGCCGCCTTTATTCATCTCATCTCATTATCTCTAGCTGCTTTATCCTGTTCCACAGGGTTGCAGGCAAGCTGGAGCCTATCCCAGCTGACTATGGGCGAAAGGCGGGGTACACCCTGGACAAGTCGGCAGATCATCACAGGGCTGACACATAGACACAGACAACCATTCACACTCACACCTACGGTCAATTTAGAGTCACCAGTCAACCTCTGGTGACTCTGGTTTCCTCTGGGTGCTCTGGTTTCCCCCACAGTTGCATGTCTTTGGACTGTGGGAGAAACCAGAGCACCCGGAGGAAACCCACACGGACACGGGGAGAACATGCAAACTCTGCACAGAAAAGCCCTCACCAGCCACGGGGCTCGAACCCGGACCTTCTTGCTGTGAGGTGACAGTGCTAACCACTACACCACCGTGCCGCCCGCCACCTTTATTGAGTAGCTCAAAAATTATTGAGTTCTTCTAGGTTAGTTATTAGTCTGTTTGGATTGACCCTTGAAATAAAGGAGTTTAATCCAAACCTCAATAACTCCACAAGAAGTTGGTCTATAAATAACAATAATTTAGGTCTCATCTGTTTTGTGTGTGGAAGTGTCAGGAATAAAAGTTCTATAGCTCTAATAAATAACCAAACTGTTATTGAAATAAACCTGTACTAAGTGGGTCTGTGGAATTTATTTTATAAATAATTGGACCCATGATTACAAAAAGCCTGAGAAGCCATACTATAGAGTGTTCATTGAATTCAACACACTATACCCTGCATCTTATAGTGTGTTGAATTCAACGAACACCCACTGTATTCCCATGTATCTTGCCGGATAACGCAGAACATAAATAGCACTGTAAGTTTTGGGCTTAGGAGTTTAACATCACCTCTTAATGACACTTAAGTCCAAGTCCAACAGTAGTTATCATTTAAGTGATTCCTGGTAATTAGGCTATTATAGCAATTTATTCTGTTTTCTAAAGCCCATTTGATTTTTCCATGTGGTTATACAGTATGTCATTATTTTTAACACAGTGATTTGTTTGAACTTAGTTTTGCACCTTCTAAGTTGTTTGTAAATTCTTATTTTTCAGGGGATGTCAATGGAATTAGACGTATTTGTGGGCAACACCACCATCATCGATGAAGAGGTGTACCAGCTGTGGTTGGATGGATATTCAGGTGTGGATGTTTATTGACTCAGAGATGTTTGATTGCATTTTGTCAATCAAGGAGCCACAATCCAGCTTAAGCATAGCATGCCCTTAGGATACAATTAATCCATTTATTTCACACCAACAAGACAATTAGTGTTTTAGGATACAATGATAATGCCTTTATTGTCATTGCACAAATGTACAACAAAATTTAGTTCATCATAGGAGAGCAAAGCCACTGCATACGTGTGCACCACCACTCTTGGGCACTTCAGCCCAAGGCCGTCCCATGTTAACCTAACTGCATATCTTTGGACTGTGGGGAAAACCGGAGCGCCCAGAGGAAACCCATGCAGACACGGGGAGAACATGCAAACTCCACACAAAAAGGCCCCCGTCACCTGCTGGGCTTGAACCCAGAACCTTCTTGCTATGAGGCGACAGTGCTAACCACTACACCACCATATGTTTTAAGAAATGTTTGATCCTGAGTAACAAACCAGTCAAATAGTGTTAAGGTATTAGTAGCTACTAAAGGAATCAAAATAACATCAAACGTTGTTCTCCTTTGAGTGTGAATGAATGTGATGCCATTTATTCTCTTATAAATTGTAAGCCCAGTACTGTATTTATATCTGCATCCATCCATTTTAGCATATCACTACAGTGACGTGGCCACTCTGACAGCTT
Source organism: Neoarius graeffei (assembly GCF_027579695.1). NCBI lineage: Eukaryota > Metazoa > Chordata > Actinopteri > Siluriformes > Ariidae > Neoarius > Neoarius graeffei. Next base: position 63,642,920 of record NC_083580.1, on the reverse strand, counting down.
CAGCCATCAAAGTCTAGGGAATATTACAGTAGTGGTTTCCCATTGCCTTCTACTGGATTATTATAGAGGTTTTCTTTTCTCAACCATTCACACACACATGGACAATTTAGAGCCACTAATGAACCTAATCTGCATGTCTTTGGACTGTGGGGGAAACCGGAGCACCTGGAGGAAACCCACGCAAACACAGGGAGAACATGCAAACTCCACACAAAAAGGCCCCCGCTGACCATTGGGCTTGAACTCAGAATGTCCTTGCTGTGAGGCGACAGTGCTAACCACTACACCACCATGCCACCTATACCTACATCACAGACTCTTTTTTTTTTAATCCTAAATTTTTTGATCCTCTTTTTGTCCAGTTGCATTGACATATTTGTTATGTCATATACTCCTCTTAAAAAAAATCTTCTTTTTTTTTTTTAACCTTGGATAGTTTCAAAGTATTGGCACAAATGACAAAAATATCTCCACCAAGTCCCTGCAGTTAGCTGCCACAGTGCCCTTCCTCCACGATTATTGGCACCCCTTGTAAAGGTTAGTAAAAAAGGTTAGAAAAAACTCCAGGGTGGCACGGTGGTGTAGTGGTTAGTGCTGTCGCCTCACAGCAAGAAGGTCCGGCTTCAAGCCCCGTGGCTGGCGAGGGCCTTTCTGTGCAGAGTTTGCGTGTTCTCCGCGTTGGTTTCCTCCGGGTGCTCCGGTTTCCCCCACAGTCCAAAGACATGCAGGTTAGATTAACTGGTGATTCTAAATTGACTGTAGGTGTGAATGGTTGTCTGTGTCTATGCGTCAGCCCTATGATGACCTGGCGACTTGTCCAGGGTGTACCCCGCCTTTTGCCCGTAGTCAGCTGGGATAGGCTCCGGGTTGCCTGTGACCCTGTAGAACAGGATAAAGCGGCTAGAGATAATGAGATGAGATGAGAAAAAAAAATCAACCTCCTGGTGAAGTAGCTTCATCTGAAAAAATGAGAAAGCCCCAACTTCTAATTGAAATAAATTTATTCAGAGAAAAACAAATCCTAATCAATAAACACTTATTTTCAACAAAAACACATCTGCCAACTGGGGCCTTTTTGTGCATGTTCTCCCTGCGCCTGTGTGGGTTTCCTCTGGGTTCTCTGGTTTCCTCTCACAGTCCAAAGACATGTGAATTACGTAGGTCAACTGGCTACTCTAAATTGCCCGTAGGTGTGACTGTGAGTGTGAATGGTTGTTTGTCTCTGTGTTAGCTCTGTGATAAATTGGCAATGTGCCCAGTGTATACCCCAACTCTCACCAAAAGTCAGCTGGGATTGGCTCCAGCTTCCCCCACAACCCTGACAGATCAGCGGTATAGTTAATGGATGGATGGAATTCCAGTCTGTTAAATACCACAATCAAAACGTGCACAAAATGTATTATCCATATAAGATCATGCTATAGAGACACAGGTTGTTTTAGATGTGTAAAAGAACTCGATGAACTGTGTTTGATTTCTACCCTTCAAGACTCACACTTTTACTCACGTATTCTGCAGTGAGCGATGCGGTGAAGATGCGGCTAGAGAGCGGTGCTTTTCGTGAGAGTGATGTCAGCAGAGAGGTCCTGCACAGTGACACCATGGACCAGTACAGAACCTTCCAGATGTGCGAGCGCCTTTTGCACTGCCCCTCAAAACTGGCCAATCAGCTCCTTTTTCAAATCCCTACCCAACGGCAGGCTATGTTCGTAGAAAGGTATTGTTTGAGGTGCTTATCTAGAGCAGTTTATTATAATTTGCAGAATGCAAATGTAGCATAAACACTCCCCGGCCACTTTAATAGGAACTTGTTCTTGATTCTAAGATTCCTGTTCTTGGTTGACAGGAGTGGTCTTCTGCTGTTGCAGAAGATGCTTTTCTGCTCACCACGGTTGTAAAGAGTGATTATATGAGTTACTATATCCTTCTTGACAGCTTGGATATTTTCCTTTGATCTCTCTTATCAACAAAGTGTTCCCACCCACAGAACTGTTGCTCATTCAATGTTTTTTTTTTTGTTTTTTTGAAAGTCTAGAGACTCTTGTGTGTGAAAACCCCAGGAGATCAGCAGTTTCTGAAATACTCAAACCAGTCCATCTGACACCAACACCCATGCTACTTTGAGATCACAATTTTTTCCATTCTGATGTTCGAAGTGAACATTAAACTGAAGCTCTTGATTTGTATCTGCATGATTTTATGCATTGTGCTGCTGTTAAGGGTATTGACTGATTAGAGAACCGCATAAAACAGCAGGTGTATGAGTGTATCTAATAAAGTAGCCAGTGAGTGTAATTATATATTTATGACCTTTATGTCTGCGTTATTCAGGAGAAATGTGTTGACTCATTTTATGTCTTTGTTTGTTTGTAGGTATTATGAATTCGACCATATGTTTGCCAGAGAGGTTTTGGGAAAGAAGCTTTCTAAAGGGACCAAGAAGGACCTGGATGAGATCAGCTCGAAGACAGGCATCGCCTTAAAGAGCTGCCGTCGTCAGGTGCATGAGACAGTAAAATCTCTCAGCTGGTGTTGTCAGATCTTATAATGGAGAAATAAGAGATAACCTACAACAGGGTGATAACTATTTAATGCACATTTAGTGGTATTTAGTTAATGTGTATAGAGGTTGAGAATTTTGATTTGGCAACAAGATATGACTTAATTTTACAAGGTGTTTTAGGAGAAGTAACGGCTACACTCACGCCAAGTTTTTTCTTTGTCATTTGTACAGTTGATACATGGACAAATGCACACTGAAATTCTTATGGTAGCTTGACTAACAAATACTGAACATATATTAACATATAACATCTACTAAACAAAATATACAAATGTAAACACAATATCAAGTATATCCAAGGCAAAAAAAAGGAATGAATAGGCCTACACTTTCAGTATGCAAAAATACACAGAAATACACAAGAGATAGACATACACAAAATAGATAGAGGATATTACACAGTGGTGCGAAGATATGAAGTTTATCTTTGAATGGTGAATGTATATTTCGGGCGGCATGGTGGTGTAGTGGTTAGCGCTGTCGCCTCACAGCAAGAAGGTCCTGGGTTCGAGCCCCGGGGCCGGCGAGGGCCTTTCTGTGTGGAGTTTGCATGTTCTCCCCGTGTCCGCGTGGGTTTCCTCCGGGTGCTCCGGTTTCCCCCACAGTCCAAAGACATGCAGGTTAGGTTAACTGGTGACTCTAAATTGACCGTAGGTGTGAATGTGAGTGTGAATGGTTGTCTGTGTCTATGTGTCAGCCCTGTGATGACCTGGCGACTTGTCCAGGGTGTACCCCGCCTTTCGCCCGCAGTCAGCTGGGATAGGCTCCAGCTTGCCTGCGACCCTGTAGAAGGATAAAGCGGCTAGAGATAATGAGATGAGATGTATATTTCATTAGTGAGGGAAGTGAACAAGTGATATATTTTTCAACACGAGAAGACAAACTTCATATCTTCGTGTCACTGTGTAATGTTCTTTTTATTATATGGACAAATCCACAAAAAATATGCAAGTTAATCAAAAGAATTAAAATTTTGAACCGGTTCACCATTTTGACAACGCGTGTCAAGTCAGAGGGAAAACACCGGGAGTGACGTCATCAGAGTGAAGATATTGGAAAATAAGGCACTCAGATCCACGACGTATTTCATATTTAAAATAGAGTTTTTCAAGACGAGAAGATAAACTTCATATATTCAAGCCAACGTGTGATTTTCTTTTTATTATATAGACACATTCACAAACAAAAAGTACCCACATTTATCAAAACAATTCATCAATATCCTCACGAGTTCATATGAAAAATATGAGTCGTGTATTTCCCAGTAAAACACTCATGTCTCTATAATAAACATACAGTAAATATGGATTGGGTAGTGTACATACTAAATGTGCAACATGCAAAGTGGTGTGCAAAAACGATGGCCATACAAATTATGCTGTTTCCTATTTATTTTGTTACAGTAAGGATATACAGTACAGATGCACAATACTGACGAAAATGGTCATTATTTTTCTCAATTATTCAATCAGTATGACAATTAATAACCAATTTAAGAGCAAAATTGTTTTGCTGCACTTTCTACGCTTATATAGTACAGTATCTTTTGCAATGTAAGTGATAGCAGGAACTAACTTGTTTCCAGACTTTCCAAAGCATTCAATGTAACTGTAAATCGATTAAAAAAATTATGATATCATTCTTGAATTATACTTATATATAAAAATATTCTATCCACATTCACTGGATATGAGCAATCATGCGTTCTGATTGGCTACTCTACTACTAGGATATCAGCTCATATACCATGAGTAGAGAAAAACAAAATGGTGGAGCGTGTTGCTGAACCAACCGAGGACGAAATAAAAACTCTACTCGCAAACAAAATCTCAAATTGTTATCAAGTGTTTAACAGAAACAGAAATAGCTAAAAGAATATAGTTTTCCCCCCCAGTATCTCCTGTTCCACACTCCAGCTCAGTCGGTGGTGGTAATGCACTTTAAGTTGGTTTGACAACTGCCAAAAAAACCCTAAAGAAGAGGAAGCGGAAGAAGAAACCCTAAAAATACAAAAAGCAACAAATATGGAATGAAAGTATTTGATGGTAAGAATGTATATTTTTATTTTTCAAGAATTATTATTATTGCATTTTTCACGAATTGCTAGTGTCATTTCACTGGTTTGTTTGCATTCTAAACAGAAATGATTTTGTTGGACGTTTTGTATAAAGTTTTTATTTATTGAATTTGCAAAAAAATAAAAATGTTCTGTTTCTCAAAATCCAGTGAATGTGGACAGAATAAAACAGTTATTCCACTCAATCTCGTCATACATGGCTTATAGCCAACTCGGCTCTACGTGGCTCATTGGCTATCAGCTCATGTACGACTCGATTTTGTGGAATAACTGTTAATTATACTTATCCTTCAAATAAATGGAGAATATAGCAAACTTCCTCCATGAGCTAGAGATGAAGACTTTAAATAGGTGTATAAATCTTAGACTAAAAATAAAACCAGTCTTTAATCAAAGTAATTTAGTGTAATGTTTAAATGCTGAATGTAGAGTTTAAACATATAAATAGGGACCTCGTGATTTTATATACCGATATCTAATGTTAACAAGTTGCCTAACTTTAGCTAATCTCATATACTGCATCAGATTTGAGTTACTATGGTATAATGATAATATTATAGAGGAAGACTAAATTTGTGGTCATGATTAAAAGTACAATTAATTATGCATTCCAGGTAAACAGGCTGTACTTTTTCAAACTAATGAAGAACATTTCTGCTCATAGGTTTGCATACCTCTGGGAAAATTTGTAAAAATGTTTGCATTTTTCAAAAATATGAGTGATAATACAAACCATATTTCTTTTATTTAGTAATTTTGCTCAGATGAAGCAATTTATCATCAATTTCAATGTATTATAATCATAATTGTAATCGTAACTGAAATTACACACTTGACCCTTGTCAAAAGTCTACATACCTCTGCTTCTTAATATCGCGTCTTACCCACTTGAACATCAATGACAACTTGCAGCCTCTTATGATAGTTGTGAATGAGCACTTTTATTTTCTCAGGTGAGAAACCTACCCATGCGTCTTGGCAAAAAGTATCCGGGTCCTATAAACTCTCTGGTTGCCTTGCATGTACCGTACCTCTAGATTCTCTCCAAAGTGTCTCAATGATGTTGAAGTCAAGAGGCTGTAAGGGCCACTCTAGAACCTTCACTTTCTTCCTCTGAAGCCACTGATAGGTCAACTTGGCCTCATACTTTGGATTTTTGTCATGTTGGAAGGTCTATGTGTGCCCCAGACATAGCCATCAAATTTGGCAAAATTTCCTGTGCCAGTGTAGCTCACAGAAACACCCTCAAAACAGCAGAGATCCACCTCAGTGCTTTCATGGAATAAAATAATGTATTTCCCTTTATAGGCCTTGCTGACTTCTCTCCAAACATAATGTTTATGGTTGAAACTATAACGCACAATTGTGCCCCATCACTCCAAATTAGTTTAGTCCATGATTCTTGAGAATTATTTCATAATTATCTACATGCTTTTTGGCAGATTGCAAGCAGGCTGTTTATGGTGGTGGCATAAATATGGCTTTTTTTCTGGCAACTCTACCAATTTTCATTCCATCAGTCAAGTCAAGTTTATTTTTATCGCGCTTTTAACAATAGACATTGTCGCAAAGCAGCTTTACAGAATTTTAATGACTTTAAACATGAGATAATTTTATCCCTAATCTATCCCAAATGAGCAAGCCTGTGGCAACAGTGGCAAGGAAAAACTCCCTCAGACAACACGAGGACAAAACCTCGAGAGGAACCGGACTCAAAAGGGAACCCATCCTCATTTGGGTGATAACAGACAACATGATTATAACATTTTTAACATGAAGTCTGTTTCATTGATGTTATCACTCTTCACTGATGGAAACTTGAATGCAAAACTGTTCATGACAACTGCAGTCCTAAAAGATCAGATCAGTTTGGTTTCAGATAAGCCTGTATTTGAGTAGATGTTGCATCAGGGTATTTCTTTGTATCTCCTACAATTTACCTGGTGTCAGAAACCTTTCTTGGTCTACCTGATCTTGGCTCAGTATTCACAGAATCACTGTTTTTTTCACTTCTTTATCAGAGTCTGTCTGCTGCTATCCTCATAGCTGAGGGTTGGCGATCCAGAAAGCTGTCAACTATCTTCCATTATTTTTCTTGGGTGATTATAGCGCACCAGAGGGACCCAAACCCTCATCTGGTGGCTGGGTGGCCAACTGGCTGAGGGAGGAAACCGGAGCACCTGGATGAAACCCACACAGGCACAAGGAGAACATGCAAACTGTATGCAGAAAGGCCCCAGTCGGCCACTGGGCTCAAACCCAAAACCTTCTTGCTGTGAGGCAACAGTGCTAACCACTGCACCATGATGTTGCCCCTTTATCAGAGTGCTGATGTGCATTTTCAAGCCTTTGGATATCTTTTTGTAAATTTTTCCTAATTTATAGTGCTGAATTTCTTTTTCTTGCAAATCAGTTGAAAGTTCTTTTGCTTTCCCTATATTTTAGTATCCGGTACGTTCAGTGCAGGCATAGATTGCAGGCACAAGGTTTCCTTAATAACTCTAAGAAGTAAACTAACTTTTCATGTACATACACTGTTTACAATTAAACAAGACACATGTCCAGGTTCTAAACCTTCACAGTGATCTCAATATCCTTGAGTGAGTATTCACAAGCACCATATGCAAGCACATGTTAACCTTTCATGAGGGTCAGTTGTGTAATTTCTGTTATTAGTATGATTAATGTAATACATTATTATTACTAAATAAAATGCATGTTTTGTGCAATCACTCATTTAAAAAAAAAGGTAGATGTGTTACAAATGGTTTGTATGTGAGGGTATGTAAGCTTATGAGCAGAACTGTACATTATCTGAGTTGAATATAAGTGACGTAAATGACACTGTAGCTTCTTTCTCTCAGTTTGACAATTTCAAGCGAGTGTTCAAAGTGGTGGAGGAGCTGAAAGGCCCCCTGGTGGAGAACATTCAGCATCACTTCCTCCTGTCTAATTCACTGGCCAGGTGAGAACTCAAGAAGCCTCAGGAAGAGGGACTTAGAGTGAACGTAACTAAATATAACTCAGAAATGAGCCGATGAGTCACAGTATTTCACTTCCCTTCATTTCCTCACTACCTCAGTTCTCCGTTCATTCTTTATACCATTCAATCTCTTCTCCCTTTCCTCTCACTGACTCATTTCTCCCTTGCAGGGACTACGCTGCCGTCGTGTTCTTTGCTAATAGCCGATTTGAGACTGGCAAGAGAAAGCTGCAGTATCTGTCTTTTCAGGACTTTGCCTTCTGTGCAGGCCAGCTCATCAGTTATTGGACTGTGGGGGCTGTTGGTAAGATGCCTGAGCTCACAGTAATGCACCTAATGTTTTTTTTTCTTTTCTTAGCTAGACCTGAAGGTATTTGGTTTCACTGGGCAAATTTCAATCCCAGTATTGGATGTCATACAGTTCATTATCAACCACAACATATCATAAATTAGAGGATCTTTCCAAATTTTCCAAGCAAAAGTCTGGATTTTTTTTTTAGAATAAGTATAGGTTCTGTTGCAAAGTAATATATCACAAGAAGTTATTCTTTAAACGTGTCCTTATTTTCTGCATTAATGGAGTCTCACATTTCATGTCTTTCCCTATCATGATACAGTTCATGAAAATGTTTTGAAAAGGTGTGGACTTTTGTCATGAGAAAGGGTCAAGGACCCTAAGTAAGTACACTAGTGAAAACTGATAGTTAAATTATTATGAATTAAAAATGAAACCAATGGTTTAGTGAGCTAGCAAGCCAATACAAACAAAAATCCAGTCTGCCCTCTTGTTTACATCACTCCTAAAAATAGAAGCTGCGTTGTCCATGCCAATGGAAAACCAAGCACTGCTTATCATTAAGCCAACACTTGGCTGGTTTCTGTATGGAAAATTGTAGTAACGGGCAAATGGATGCCATGATGGAACAAAATTAATGGACAAAACTTGTATAGCTGTTTTTGTTTTACACTTATTGCCCCTGTCTGCTTATTAGATGACATGATGGAGGACATGGATGTAGATCTGGAGAAAGAGTTTTTGCATGATCTAAAAGAGCTAAAGGTTCTGGTTAATGATAAAGACGTGCTGGATCAACACAAAAGGTACAGAAGAAGCTGAGTGCAATATCAAGCCTGTAAGCCGTTATGAGTGTTTCAAGGTTTTCCTCAATAACTCTGTTTCTGTTACAGTCTGGTTTGTTCCCAGCTTAAAGGAAAAATCAAGGTCTTCACTGAAGTTGAGGCTAATTTTAAGGTGAGGTTTACATCATCGTGCATTTGACTGAAAGATTTAATAACGCTGTCATCCACAACAGCGTGTAATGTGCATGGTTGAGAAGAAATCATCATCACAGTCCTAAGCATGGGTCAAATAACAGGCAGGCAAGATCAAGCAGGATGATCCATAGGTGAAAAAGTAACTCAGGTGTGGGTCAAAGAATCTGTTTGTCCAGTTAGCAATCTACAAGATGACAAGCATGATGGCACTGACAGTGGTATCAACATCTGTACCCTTATCTGTTTGAGCAGTGTCCAGATTAGGATGTGATAGAGCTGGATGCACTAAAGGACTAAAGCTCTATTGCACTGCTTTCAGTAGGTAGAGATGAAGTGAGGGCTAAATCTAACTGTGATATTAGAGATTTAAAATATTGTCTTACAAAACAGTACCAAGTGGCCTACTTAAAATCTCAGGATACCAAAGTTATTTGTTCTATTAAACATTTAACTCTTTACCCCTTAAAGCAGTTGCTACAGCCACCCTTGTATATGTACTGTATATACTGTTCACCCTTTGAACATATCATTCATCTCATTATCTCTAGCCGCTTTATCTTGTTTTACAGGGTCGCAGGCAAGCTGGAGCCTATCCCAGCTGACTACGGGCGAAAGGCGGGGTACACCCTGGACAAGTCACCAGGTCATCACAGGGCCGACACATAGACACAGACAACCATTCACACTCACATTCACACCTACGGTCAATTTAGAGTCACCAGTTAACCTAACCTGCATGTCTTTGGACTGTGGGGGAAACTGGAGCACCCGGAGGAAACCCACGCGGACACGGGGAGAACATGCAAACTCCGCACAGAAAGGCCCTCGCCGGCCACGGGGCTCGAACCCGGCCCTTCATGCTGTGAGGCGACAGCACTAACCACTACACCACCGTGCCACCACCCTTCGAACATATTTACAAGAAAAAAAGTCTAAAGACAAGGTTTTAGACAAGGCGTCGTATGTCGTCATTAGGGGATATACACGGGGTCATCATATGTCGTCATTAAGGGGTAAAGAGTTAAACAAGTTTAGATTAAAAAAAAGTCTGCATGTTTAATCAGACACTTACCCAGTTCTGCAGTTTCATTATCTGGAGGAAATTAAACTTTGTATGTTGTTGTGTATTACAATTCCTCTGATTCATACTGATCCTTTATTTAGCAGTTGATTTATCACTTACATCCAAAAAAAAGCCCACAATGCTGTCAGCTCTCCACATTTCATTCACACAACACAATTTGAATTATTAACAGGAATATTAATTAAGCTATTTCTTCTGAGTTTACATGCGTAAAAGAGAAGAGGAAACAGTTTTGTGTTGCTCATACTCACACATAACTGATAGCAGGCTCTAAATGTGATTAGGTGATGTCTTCGCACAGATCTCACCCCCAGTGCAGGAGAAGAATGAGTGAACATGTGTACATGGAGTTCTTAATGGGATTTGTCACTGTCACCAGCTTCATGAGTCATTTGCACATTGGTGATCAAAGTGCTCACATTTATTTGAGGTTGAAACAATAATAACGCACCATGAATCAGTCTGGATATTTCTGTTTTATTTTTTAAATTATGATGAACTCTTACTCTGTTTTTGACACTGGCTTCTTTTGCAGTGTATTTTAATAATTTAGTGAGATTTTAGGTTTATTGATTAATTTTTGCTCTCACAATTCATTCTACAGATTCTGTCCAGAGCGCTGATTAACATCGCATCCAAACTCACAAACACCAAAGATGTGCGGGATTTGTTCACCGACCTTGTCGAGAAGGTACTAGCTCATGTTATGTTTTACTAAGGAGCAGACAAAAATAAGGATTATATTCTTCTTGCTGCTCCTTTCCAATCATGAGAAGAGTCACTTTGATCTATGTATCTTGAATTATGTCCTAATTCAATACTGTATATTGTGCATTTTCATGAAAGGAATGAATAAAAAAAAACCCGTGGTCTTTGCATCATTCTTTCATCTCATGTTGTGAGCTATTGAGATGTTGGACAATGATTAGGCCAAATCAGCTTTATCCAGCAGCGTATGGATAGCGGCTCGACATCTTACCCTAGTCAACCGATGCAGATCTCTCTATTCTTGTTGTCTTACTGCTCATCGGCCAAAATGTTTCAAAGTAAAAGGCGTCGTGGATGACGAATGGCAAAGATGTCAACTATCTTGTCAATGTTGATCGCTCTGCCAAAGTGTATTCTTCCACGTTTTCTTGATGTTGTGTTCTAGAAACGGCACACTGAAACTTAGCTTCGAAGCCACAAAATGCAACTTTGATAGAAAAAAATATATAATAAATTGCTTACCTCTCTTCACGTCGAAAGGAGGAAAGTTTCGCTTGTTTTGACGTGGCGAATTATTAACACAAGAGGAAATACTTGTAATTTGCAACTAAAAAGACTGCAGCTACACTGGCAGCTTAACCATGCTTTCTAGTGTGATCGTGTTGCGTTTGCGCAGAACTGGGTTTTCGCGCCCAAACCACAGGAAGTCCATACAAGGTTATAGAGACCCTAATGAGGCTGAGGTGACAATCTAGCTTAAAAAAAAAAAAGTTAGAAAAATTACAGTGGCCGCTTTTCTAATATTCTTATGCGGCTATTGAAAAAAATGTATGGTCCGACAAGGGGGGTCAAAGGCACCCCAGGACTCCCCCTAACTACGCCCCTGTGCACTTATGGTGCCTTGTAAGTGGAAATTTACAAATTGTAATAGCATAATTTCCCACCTTGGTTGTTAGTGTGATTAAAAAAAAATGGATGTCTTAACAAAATGTGTTAAGCTCACAGAAAGCTACTTTAATGGCACTTTTACAGTTACAGGCCTGAATGGCTATTGATATTGTTCTACTATAGTGAGCTTTAAACATTCATGCAACATTTTGGATTGAAATTGAAGTACAGCAACAACAGCATACCATAGTGAGTAGCTTAGCAACAAGCTAGTGATTAGTGATTAGAACATTAGTGATTAATGTTGACGATTACCTTTTCAAAAGAATGATTGGTATGGCCAGTGTCATACTGTAGATTTAACAAAGTATTGTGTTTATAATATGCTAACTGATCTTGAGCCAATACTCACTCATTTCTTCCAGCTTGTCCCACTTATGTGTGTGGGGTTGCTATCACGTGGAGCTTACTAATCCACAGGTCATATTATTTGCATCATAGTTTTATGCTGGGTGCCCTTCCTGCCGCAACCCTCCCATTTCCGGGCTTGGGAAACCACCATTCACACCAATGGGCAATTTAGAGTAGGCAGTTAACCTATCTGTATGTCTTTGGCACTGGCGTAACGCAAGTACTTGGGGCCCCCCTGCAGCTACTAAAAGTGTGCCCCCCCCCCCCCCCCCCCGGCCACCCTGCCACGGCCTCCTCTCTCTCTCCCTCTCACTGTCTCTCTGTATATCTCTCTTTTGATTGCTGAAAAGTGTGAAAAAAGTGCCAGGGCTCAGCCCCTGACAGCCCAGGCCCATTTAAACACGTATAGGACTGCCTAACCCATAGGCCTAGATGTTTTGTTAATTCATTCATATTCAGTACACCAGCAGAGTAGGCTATCCATTTATTACAAATAAATCCAACAATAAAAATGGTGTATGACGTGACAAAGCTCACAGTTCATACAGCTCAGTAAGCAGTAACGATAACAGTAACATTAATAATGATAATTACATAAGGTTCAATAAGGTTTAGGAAAATAAAAATGAAACTGTTTTAAAAGCCAGAGTATGGTTAAATAAAATACATCATAAGTTTAAGTAAAAGTTTGCATAAAGAATAAATCTGTCAAACACAGGGGTGCAAGCAACTAACATTTACTCACGTTACTGTTACGAGAAGTTTTATGAGTAATATAAAAATGAGTAATTTTAATTTTACTCAAGTAAATTTTGACCTAGGTATCTTATTCAATTACAATGGAACCAGGCCTGAAAAGGCCTAGTGAGTAAAAATGAAATGCAGCACAATAATAAAACAATCTGGCGGAAATTAAAGAAAATTACGCTACCTTGTGTGCAGTTTTTTTTTTTTAAACTATTTTACATAACCAACCTATCTTGGATCAGTGTGTTGGATGATGGCTGGTGGTCATGGAGAACAATATTCAAGAAAAAGAAACATTGAATTATTGAGAAGAAAGATAATAAAAAGTAACTTTTATTCAAATCCCATTTTAAATCAGGTACTTTTTCACTCATTAGCCTCGTTTTAACTGCACTAGTGCCCCCCCCCTCCCCATGGCCCTACCTGTTAGCACATCATGAACTGGAGGATAAGGCCTAACTCTCCCAAAAACGGATGAAATTTTGGGCAGTGTGGATGTAAATTCTTCTTTTTTCTTTTTGATTTGCCACTTTTGAGCACCACTTTTTTCTCTGGTACGCTTCATTGTTGTGTTTATTATTTTCATGTTTCATCGGACTTTTTCGTGCATTGAATCACATCGGGCGACGGGCCCCCCCTAGCGGTCGCCCCCCCCGCCTGGCGGGGGCTGCGGGGGTATACTTTACGCCAGTGGTCTTTGGACTGTGGAGGAAACCGGCACACCCGGAGGAACCCCACACAGACACAGGGGGGGCATGCAAACTCCACACAGAAAGGCCTCCGTCAGCCACTGGGCTCAAACCCAGAACCATCTTGCTGTGAGGCAGCAGTGCTAACCACTACACCACCATGCTGCCCCATCTTGAGCCAATACTGCTATAAGCTAATTTAAAATTAGAGAGCTGGGACTTTAAACTGTGGTCAGGTTGATTTGATTTGACTCAAAAAAAAAAAAAAGGAAAGGAACTGGTAATTGAGAAAAGACTACCCCAAGTTGACAAGTTGAAACTTCAAACTGAGGGGGTGTTTTCAGGTGTTGTTTGTTTTGTTTTGTTTTTTAACTGGTTGTAGGATTTTTTTTTTTGTACTGGTTTACTGATTATGGTGCCATAACCTCGAACACTAGTCGTAACTTCTAGTCTCTGTCAAAACCACTGATTATATGTCTGACCACTGGTGATTATATTTTTAATGAATAAGCGGCTAAGAGCATAAAGTATTTTTTATGTCCTCAAGAATCTTTTGATTCAATTTTTAGTCATTTGTGGTGCCACATAAAACAAAAAAATAAATAAATAAAAAGGACTATTTTGTTTATAGCCAAAGAATTATTGCCAGAAAGGTTGTTGAGGAAATAAAAATTGTTCCCTGGGCAACCAGCAATGCTTTTTCTATAGTATAACTCCAAATACCCTTTTCAGGCACCCATATTTTTAGTCAGCTAGATATAGTGATGGACGTTCTGCCTGGATTAGACATCACTGTCTGAAACACTACTTTCTCCCCTCAGTTCATTGAACCTTGTCGATCTGATAAATGGTCCACTGGAGATCTCAGGCTTTTCCTCACTCACTACACCAGCACTGCCCACATGCTTGATGCATTCAGGTTAGTGTGTATGGGTCTGTATGTGTATTTGAATGTATGTCCACATGTTAAAAACTTACGCCTTGTTGAATTGAGAACCTCTTAAAATAATACTTATGCCTTATAACAGGTATCCAGTGATATGGGAGAGATATATGGGCGTCATCAGAAGCTGCATCCTGAAAATGTATCATGATTAAAATGAGGCTCTGGTCCACCAAAAACTTCCTGCAGTGTCATTGTCACTTTTCCAGATTTATTTGTAGTATATTGTATATTGTCACAGCCCATTTCCATCCAATTCCCATAGTTTACCTCCTTTTTTTAGCACCTTGTATGAAAATATATACTTTTACACAACAGTGGCTCATAACTTTCTTTTCCTTTTCTCCTGCAATCCATCGTGTGTCTACCACTGCAGATACAGCATAAAGGTCCTCTTGAAAGGGAAGTGGAGGAACTGTAGTATTTTCTCTTGCTAAAAAAACAACTGTCAGTATTTGCCTGAAGGGGTGACTCAGCAGCAGGGGGCTTCATTTACCCCGGTAGCTCTGGAGACAGCGGATGGGGGTTTGGGGGTTTGAGACTTTTACTGCCTTGTAAAAGTCTGTGAACTGTGACAGCAGTCACCCCAATAACCCTCACAAATAACCATAAAAACAATCCTCAGAACTAGAACAGTTTTTTATAAGATCTGTATGACAAATCTCACTTAAGCTGAGTTGTACTGAGAGTGTAATATTGGCAGTGTCTCAAAAACTTCAATCACTTAGCCATTTACACAAAGTACCTTTTTATCCTGCATGAAACACCAGAGGTTTTGACACCAGAAAGCTGGAACTATGCTTTTCCCACTGGCCTCCTAGTTTCAGTTTTATAGTTTTTGGTATCTGGTCAATATTGGCACCAACATGGTACTTTGGGGATGAGGCTAGTAGTGTGCCATACCATGATTGGTTCAACTTATCATGCCACAACACAAACAACTTCACCAGTAATCTAGGCTCTAACAGTAAAATAGGATGTTTCTAGGAAAAAGAAGGTCTAACAGGACCTGTTCAACTGTATGCTCTATTAGGTGAGTCTGTTAGGCTCTATTTTAGAGTCCCCTCTGAAAATATTGGAACAGCAAGGTCAATTCTTTTATTTTTCTATTCACAGTAGATATTTGGGTTTGAGATCAGAATTTCAGCTTTAATTTCCTGATATTTGCAGCTTAGAACATGGCTTTTTGTTTGAACCCACCTATTTTAAGTGATCAGAAATATTGGAACACATGACTGAAAGGTGTTTCTTGTTGCCCAGGTGTGCCCTGTTTGATTGATTGTATAGGCAGTGAATAGCTGTGAATGTCTACTGTTTAGTTTAGGCCCTGGGTGTGCCTGTCAAAACTGCATTTGTTGTTAAAAAGGATAAACCAACATGAAGACCAGAGAGTTAGGAAAATGGATCAGAACCATTGTACAAACATTAGGCATAGCCAATACAACAATTTGGAATGTCCTCAAAAAGAAAGAAACCACTTTGTGTACTAACAACTTGACATCAAACAGGTCAGCCAAGGAAAACAATAGCAGTTAACGATAGGAATATTGTAAGAGCTGTGAAGAAAAATCCAAAAACCACAGTCAGTGACAGCCCCAAAAACTTCCACAGGGCAGGCTGGTGGCATCACAATCCACCATTCAAAGAAGACTTTGAGAGCAGAAATATAGAGGCCATAGCACAACTCACTCCTGAGTAGTAAGAATCGAAAGGCCAGATTTGAATTCACAAAGAAATAGAGATGAGCTCCAAAAAGTCTGGAATCAATATTAACCTCTACCAAAGTGATGGAAAAGTCAAGTCATGGAGAAAGAAAGGACCTGCTCATGACCCAAAACCTTCAGCTCATCAGTCAAGCACAGTGGAGGTAGTGTTATGGCTTGGACTTGCATGGCTGCTTCTGGAAGGGGATCACTAATCTTTACTGATGATATAACTCATGATGGTACTAGCAGAATTAATTCAGAAGTTTACAGAAACATTCTTTCTGCCAATTTACAGAGAAAATTTAGTTCAGAGGAACTTCATTATGCAGCAAGACAGTGACCTAATTAACCTAACTGAGCAGCATTTCACCTCCTGAAGAGGAAAATGAAGGGAGAAACTCCCCAAAACAAACAACTGAAAAAAGCTGTGGTACAAGTCTGGAATAGCATCACAAAGAAGAATGTAACAGTTTGATGATGTCAGCGGGTCACTGGCTTGATGTAGTTATTGCAAGCCAGGGATATGCAACCAAATATTAGGTGTTCTTTACTTATACTTTAAGACTGCCTGTTCCTGTATTTCTGCTCACCAAAAATTCGGGTTGTCTGCCAGTAAAGGCGCCATGTTCTAAGTTGTTTAACATATGTAGATGTAAATATCAGGAAACGAATGCTGAAATTCTAATCTATCGTCTCATTCATCTTTTGATCTAAAACCCAGATGTTTTAGTGTATAGCAAAAACAAATTTGGCCTTGCTGTTCCAGTATTTTGGAAGGGACTCTATTTGTCCTTATCCTCCCATCTGTGTTGTCTTCACACTCCATCAACTTTTATTAGAGGTTTAAAGTTTTGACAAGTAGGTACTATGGGCCATTTCAATTTTATTTTTGCAAGATCATACAGGCTGAATGAAATGAGAGGATGATGTATTTCGCCTGCAGGCCATTGAGTTTGACACCTGCATGCCATTGCATTCACTCCTAAAACTAACAGAAATACTTTCATTTTATTGGTTATATGGGTTTTTATTACATTAATAATGTAATAAATAATCATTAATGTAGTAATTAATGTAATAAATAACAAATTTAAAATGTGTTGTCACTTCCAATTGGTTCAATTTATAAGGTGGTTGACCAACAATGTTAATTCAGTTCAAACACTTTCTCCATGTTGAACAATGGTGTTACAGTGTTGCCCGCTGTAATAATGATGCAGTCACTTTTACTATTGTCCTGTACTGTGGCTGTTCCAGTCATCGCTCACATTGTTGAAAAATAAATTAAAACTAGAAACCCATGTACCACTGGTTTCACTTTTGTGCACATTTCTTGGTTTTGTATTTCCAATGGAAAAAATGTGACAATGATCACAGTGGCTTTGACACACCACACTGAAATGATGATGCAGTTGGTGGGTTCTTGTGCTTGAATGTGCAGGGGTAAAACACACTAACCGTTCATAAACCTTAGGGGAATTAAGCAATACAACATTTCTGGCAATCTGTTTTATAGACTGTTTTCTGGACTATGTTTTTGCTGTGACTCTCATTAATGTGTGTTCATATTGCTGAGGCCCCTTTTCAGCCAGGAAATCTCCAGCTGAGGAACCAGGGGCGAGGGAACAGTTACTGCAGCTTCATACTGTATAGGTTGTATAACATTTTAAAGCAGTTCAAAATACAGTATTTAATACAGTTCAAAATACAGTATATGGATTCAGTAACCTAAAATTTCATATTTTGTGTGTCGGAGGATCTGACTGACAGAACCCAGGTGCATTGTTTTCCTCGCACTGGCAGGAGACAAGCAACGACACATGTTGCTTGTGTTTCTTACTGCTTGAGAGATGAATTTGGAATTTGGGCTTGAGACCAGGAATTTGAATCCTAGGGGGTTAGAAGGAGACAGGGCGGGAGAAGGGTGGCAAAGGGGGAGTGAGTGGGCTGTCTCAAGCTGATTTTATCTCACACACTGGGAGTGGGTCGACCAGCTTGCCTCACTCTGAATTATTCAGACCTTACTGGAAGCACCCTGTTTCTTACGGGAAGACTTTTGGGGGCAAAAAAAGGACAGATCACCAAGTTACAGGAGTAGAGGAAGGAGCAGAAACTCTGAAGAGAGATACATGTGAAGGGATGTGCATAGAGTGAGTGGCTCATTTATTATTTCTCCATTTGATTTCTGCAAATTTTATTATCAAACTGAATACTGTTGTTTTCTGGGCAATGCCATTTTTACAAGAATAAGTAGAACATATAGCTACTGTCTCGCAATAAAAAGACATTGAATTTACATTTGACATCAGCATGTAGATTTGCATCACCCATAGTAACACTTAGAACCTCACAGTACCTGAAATTGTTCTCTAAGGCTTACTGTCTTACAGTTACACAGCCATTTTGGACTAAAATGGACTTTGTTATTATATGAGAGCTTAAATCAATTACAGGATCAATATGAATGTATCAGAGAACAGAATATGATGAGATAATAAGATAAAGATGAAAGCAAGCTAGGCTCACTGCAAAAAACTGAAAATTGAATTTGAGGAGAAAATTACTTAATACTAGTGAAATAATCTTGCTGCATGGACAGATATTTTTACTTGATAAGACATCTTAGAATAAATTGGTTGCAATCTAGAACTAGGTTTAATAATCTCAGAATTGGTGTTTTGTACTCTTCTAATAGGAAATGTTAAATCGTTTCAACTATTCAAGATATTTTCACTTGCTAAGATATCATTTTTTGCAGTGCTCAGATGTTTTAATGTGTGGGGGTATTTGTGCATAAGTCTTAGGCACATGTAAAGAAATGTTATAGACCAAAGATGCCTTAAAAAGTAATGAAATGTTTTAACATTAAAAAAAAACTATAAACAGCAGTAAGCAATAATTAAATGAAACAAAGTCAATATTTGGTGTGAGACAACCCTTTGCTTTTCAAGAAAAATAGTAGTCTCAGGTACAATGAGTGCAGTTTTATAAGGAAATGAGCTGTAGATTTTACTGAGCATCTTACAGAACCAGCCACAGTTCTTCTGGACACTTTGTCACACTTGCTTCTTAATTTTTCAGCAAAACCCAGTAGCCTTCATTATAAAGAAACCTTTATTCGTCACATGCACACTTCAAGCACAGTGAAATTCATCCTCTGCATTTAACCCATCTGAAGCAGTGAACACACGCACACACCCAGAGCAGTGGGCAGCCCAGAGCACCTGGGGAGCAGTCAGGAGTTCGGTACCTTGCTCAAGGGCACCTCAGCCCAAGGCCACCCCACGTCAACTTAACTACATGTCTTTGGATTGTGGGGGAAACCAGAGCACCTGTATAAACCCATGAAGGCATGAGGAGAACATGCAAACTCCACACAGAAAGGCCCTCGCCGGCCACTGGGTTCGAACCCGGAACCTTCTTGCTGTGAGGTGACCATGCTAACCACTATACCACCACGCTGCCTATGTTTTCTTTTTAAATCTGAAAAGTGGTCTCTTATGTAATATGCTGCTCAGAAACAAACTTTTTTTTCTGTAACATTTAATTTTGTGCTGGAAAAACGAACATTTGGAACTCTAATTTTTTTTTTTTTTACTGACTCGATAATGTAGAAGTCATAAAATAGAAAGCTAATAGAAATAGGGTGCCTAAGACTTTTACACAGTACTGTATATATTTCAGAAATCTCCTTAGTTGTATTCTTTGCTTGATGAAGGCCAATAATTTGACACTTCTTTAACACAGTAGCATCTTTTCCACAATCACGGGATACATCTTCTGACATGGGTGTCTAAGAAATGAAAAGCAACTCACTGCATCAGTTAGGGTTAAAAGAACTGTTGCCAGTTGAAACATCACTGCAATAATTATCCAATCAAAGGCTCTTAAGTATTTGCTCAATTAAAACCAAATGGCAACCTTTTTTTTTTTTTATCTCGCCTGGGACAGAGTCCACCAGGGGGCAAGGTATTGTTTTCTTTGTTAGCAACATTACGGGAAAACAGCTGGACCAATCTTCATGAAACTTTCAGGATAGATGGGCATTGGTCTCAAATAGAACCTCCAACATTTTAAGGGTCATCCGGTCAAGGTCACCAAAAAGGTCAATTTTTTTTTCAATATCTTCCTTCATATTCATCATATTTACTTCAAACCAATTCCAAAATGTTCATCTTTTAATTCTGCTTCCACTGATATGCTACATGATGGGGTATCTCTCATAGTTTTCTTTCAAACTTTCATTTGTTTGCTTGTTTGTGTCTGTCTGTCTGTTAACAATCTAGTGTCTAGACGGTTGCACTGATTGACTTCAAATTGACTCATAAGACCTATACAGGTGTGCTATGGTATCTGGCACCGATATGTTAGCAGCAGATTTGTTAAGTCATGTACAGTGGTGCTTGAAAGTTTGTGAACCCTTTAGAATTTTCTATATTTCTGCATAAATATGACCTAAAACATCATCAGATTTTCACACAAGTCCTAAAAGTAGATAAAGAGAACCCAGTTGAGCAAATGAGACAAAAATATTATACTTGGTCATTTATTTATTGAGGAAAATGATCCAATATTACATATCTGTGAGTGGCAAAAGTATGTGAACCTCTAGGATTAGCAGTTAATTTGAAGGTGAAATTAGAGTCAGGTGTTTTCAACCAATAGGATGACAATCAGGTGTGAGTGGGCACCCTGTTTTATTTAAAGAACAGGGATCTATCAAAGTCTGAGCTTCACAATACATGTTTGTGGAAGTGTATCATGGCACAAAGAAAGGAGATTTCTGAGGACCTCAGGAAAAGCGTTGTTGATGCCTGGAAAAGGTTACAAAACCATCTCTAAAGAGCTTGGACTCCACCAATCCACAGTCAGACAGACTGTGTACAAATGGAGCAAATTCAAGACCATTGTTACTCTCCCCAGGAGTGGTCGACCAACAAAGATCACTCCAAGAGCAAGGCGTGTAATCGTCGGCAAGGTCACAAAGGACCCCAGGGAAACTTCTAAGCAACTGAAGGCCTCTTTCACATTGGCTAATGTTAATGTTCATGAGTCCACCATCAGGAGAACACTGAACAACAATGGTGTGCATGGCAGGGTTGCAAGGAGAAAGCCACTGCTCTCCAAAAAGAACATTGCTGCTCATATGCAGTTTGCTAAAGATCATGTGGACAAGCCAGAAGGCTATTGGAAAAATGTTTTGTGGACGGATGAGACCAACATAGAACTTTTTGGTTTAAATGAGACGCATGATGTTTGGAGAAAGGAAAACACTGCATTCTAGCATAAGAACCTTATCCCATCTGTGAAATGTGGTGGTGGTACTATCATGGTTTGGGCCTGTTTTGCTGCATCTGGGCCAGGATGGCTTGCCATCATTGATGGAACAATGAATTCTGAATTATACCAGCGAATTCTAAAGGAAAATATCAGGACATCTGTCCATGAACTGAATCTCAAGAGAAGTTGGGTCATGCAGCAAGACAATGACCCTAAGTACACAAATCGTTCTACTAAAGAATGGTTAAAGAAAAATGAAGTTACTGTTTAGGAATGGCCAAGTCAAAGTCCTGACCTTAATCCAATTGAAATGTTGTGGAAGGACCTGAAGCGAGCAGTTCATGTGAGGAAACCCACCAACATCCCAGAGTTGAAGCTGTTCTGCACAGAGAAATGGGCTAAAATTCCTTCAAGCCGGTGTGCAGGACTGATCAACAGTTACCGGAAATGTTTAGTTGCAGTTATTGCTGCACAAGGGGGTCACACCAGATACTGAAAGCAAAGGTTCACATACTTTTGCCACTCACAGGTATGTAATATTGGATCATTTTCCTCAATAAATAAATGACTGTGTATAATATTTTTGTCTCATTTGTTTAACTGGGATCTCTTTATGTACTTTTAGGACTTATGTGAAAATCTGATGATGTTTTAGGTCATATTTATGCAGAAATATAGAAAATTCTAAAGGGTTCACAAACTTTCAAGCACCACTGTAAGTTGTGGGGTGGGGCCTCCATGGATCAGACTTGTTTGTTCAGCACATCCCGCAGATGTTCAATCAGACTGAGATCTGGTGAATTTGGAGGCTAAGTCTTGAACTCTTTGCAATATTCCTCAAGTAATTTCTGAACAATTTTTGCATTGTGGCAGGATGCATTATCCTGCTGAATGAGGCTATTGCTATTAGGGAATACCGTTGCCATGAAGGGGTGTACTTGGTCTGCAACAATGTTTAGGTAGGTGGTACATCTCAAAGTAACATCCACATAAATGCCAAGAGCATCACACTTCTGCTGGCTTGCCTTTATCCCATAGTGAATCCTGGTGCCATCTTTTCCCCAAGTAAGCAACGCACACGCACATGGCTATCCATCTGATGTAAAAGAAAACATGAGCATTAGACCTAGACCATGGAACAATGGAAGAATGTGACCTAGTGTGATGAATCATGTTTTATTTTATTATAGCTACTTTTGGCACTGGACAGGGGTCACCATGGGCACTCGGACCAGTCTTCGGCTATGCAACCCCATATGCAGCAAGCTGTGATGCACTGTGTGTTCTGACACCTTGCTATCATAACCAGCATTAACTTTTTCAGCCATTTGTGCTACAGTATCTCTTCTGTGGGATCAAACCAGACGGGCTTACCTTCACTCCCTACGCTCATCAGTGTGCCTTGAGTGCTCATGACCCTTTTGCCAGTTCACCGGTTGTCCTTCCTTGGACCACTTTTGGTAAGTATTAACCCACTGCACACTGGAAACACCCCACATGACCTGCCATTTTGGAAATGCTCTAACCCAGTTATCTAGCCATCACAATTTGACCCTTGTCAAAGTCACTCAGATCCTTATGCTTGTGCATTTTTCCTGCTTCCAACACATCAACTTTGAGAAGTGACTGTTCACTTGCTGCCTCATATATCCCACCCCTTGACAGATGCCATTGTAACAACATAATGTTATTCACGCCACCTCTCAGTGGTTTTAGTGTTATGGCTGATCGGTGAATTCATAGTCGTGACAGGAAATCATAGTTTTGTACCTTTTTCTGAGAGTATTGCAGAAAGGAATAGTTACTATACTTTGAAGAAACTATTTTTACTGAATGTTTAACCACAGAGAATAGAACTGGACATCAGATAGTGTGATTTTGATTTCTACCCAATAAATAACACAAATGAATGAGTGGGAATGCTGTGTATATTGTTTTATTCAAATTCAGTATAGTTTCAGATCTTAAAAGTAGTGAAATTTTCTTGATGCATAACACTGCTTTCAAAACTATTGGCATCGCCACAATTATTATTAAGTTGAAGCCTGCCTTGAAGATAACATCAATTCTGAGCCTGTTCCTCTAACATGTGACAAGGATGGAGACCTGAACATATCTGAATATTAAAACATTGATTAATTGTTTTGCATCCATTTCTGTATACCTAATCCATAATGTTCTATCCCCTGAAACATGCAGCAAAGCTTTGGGATAAAATATGTGGTATTTGGTGGAATTCACATTGTCATCAGTCTTCACAAAGAGCTCTTGGACCACCAGCCCCAAAAACCCCCAAAGCATCAACAATCTACAAACATATTTTACCATATTTCTCCGTAGAGGCTCTTTTTTGTATGATTTTTAATCATTGCACAAAGGAGACATTGCACTCACATTTTCCGGAAAGATGCAAATAATTCCCATGTCATCTGAAGATCTTGGGTATGAGAACATGGGGAATATCAATCAAAAGTAAACAAAGTCAGAAAAACAGGGAGTTTTTGAAACATCAGTTGTCTTTTCCCAAAACCATGCTGTTAACGTTTGAACCCAGGGTACTGAATAATATTGTGTAACTCTGTGATTTTGGGAAACCAGCCTCAGTGTGATTATTTCCTCGCAGTGCCGGCCAGCACTCATGTTCCAACACAAACATCAGGAGCAGCTGGTAGACTGTGTCCCTCATCTACATAGTATACATATAAACATAAATGCCATTATTATTTCTCACATAATCTTTGCATGCAATGTCTAATTTAATACGGTGTCATACCACAGTGATTTGATGTGAGTAAAATCCTTGTTCAGATTCATGTCACTTACAGCGAATTAACACTCGCAAAGCTTTCAACACACCCTGGGCATACACAGAGCATTTTTATTTCACCTCCAGTCTAAACGATTTACATAATCTGCAGGTGTGTTCCATTTGAGATGACTATTAGTGTTTCTTGGTTCAAATCTCTCTCTATCTCTCTCTCTCTCTCTCTCTCTCTCTCTCTCTCTCTCTCACTGAACAGTTCCTCATGTACTCTTTGTGAAGAAATTTGACTGCCTGGTCCTGTGTAAAAGTCTACACATCTGCTTCTCCGTTCATCTGTACAAGAGAGTGTGTAAATATGAAGGGGTTGTGCTGTGTGTTGCTGTGTGTCATTCTGGTCTTTCTGTCTGTGATGGACTGTCAGTCACCTGCAGAAACCGACACTTACACAGTAAGAGCCAAAAGTATCTTCATTATGTTTTAGCTTTAAGCATGTAGTCTACTGTCACATCTTTCTTCCCATTAATAATTGGGGGGTCTTACAATTACAAAAAGAAAACCCAAAACATAAAGGTTATGATTACATAAGTATTCACACTTAATGCTGTGAAACCTCTAAATTAGTTCTTATGCCAAAGTAAAAGACGTAGTTGAATGGCTTCAATCTGTGTGCACATAGTGTCATGTGATCTCAATATAAATATACCTGTTCCTGTAAGACCCCAGAGTTTTTTAGAGAACATACGTAAACAAAACAACCATTATGTCCATGGAACTACCAAAACAAGGGATGTTAATACAGCAATGCGGGGGCGTCGTGGCTCAGGTGGTTAAGGTGCCATACCATGAATGCGGGCGACCCGGGTTCGATTCCGGCCCGAGGTCATTTCCTGATCCCTTCCCGTCTCTCTCTCTCGCTCATTTCCTGTCTCTACACTGTCCTATCCAATAAAGGTGCAAAAAGCCCAAAAAAATATCTTTAAAAAAAAAAAAAAATACAGCAATGCACAATATTACATTGCAGGTATTCTTATCCAGAGCAACATAGAACAAGACCCAGACATACCCACAGCAGTGAGCAGCCCAGGGTGCAGTTGGGGGTTAGGTGCATTGCTCAAGGGCACTTCAGCCATTCCTGCTGGTCCAGGGAATTAAACCAGTGACGTTTTGGTCCCAGAGCTGCTTCTCTAACCATTAGGCCACAACTTCCCTACTGATTACTAATATGTAATCATATTCCCCACAATAAGATTACATATTAGTATGATTACAATAGAATATAGTCACTACTCCTTCATACGTATATGTTCCCAGAAGTAGTTCCTGCATTGTTCAATATAACTTAATAATATAATGTAAGAGACCTAACAGGTAACTTCCTAGATGGGGTTTTTAAAGGTCCCATGGCATGGTGGTTTGTTGATGCTTTAAACGGGCTCGTGGAGGTTTCCAGATGTTATATCCGCAGCCTTTCTTGAAATGAACCCTCGGCACGTAGATATAGCCTCCTGGGAGAAAGCCCCATTTCAGCGCTTTTCCCAGTGCGTCGTTTTGCTAATGAGAAGCAGGAGGCGGGGAAGGGTAGAGGGTGGGGGCGGGTCTTATCATTAATATTCATGACATGTAAACGTGTTACCTCTGATTGGCTAACAGCACTGTGACGCTACCTCCAGTGGGTCAGAACAAGCGGATGTGGGTGTCTTACTATGGCGAGAGAGAAGGAACAAACCGCGAAGGGAAAAATACCGTGCGCTGACGTCATTAAGGTGCGACGCGAGGAAATAAAATAAATTCAACAAATGTTTGGGTTTTTACTGAACAAACAAACAAATAAAATGAACGAGTGACTTAAAAAAAAGAATGTGGGTGTCTTTGTAAAAACTGTTTTGATTGGCTATTATAACAGAGCATGCTGCATGCTTTTTGGTTTTGTAGCGCAGAGTACCTGGCTAACTGCAGGAAGCGGTTAGCTGCACAGCTAATGTAGCCATTGCAAGGCTAACGTGGCACCGATTTTAAAACACGGCAAAATGACTTAACAGTTATACACTTACTTGTTCGGTGTTTGTTGCTGATGCGGCAGGGATGCTTGGTACGGACCCAGGCTTCAGTGACAGTTGATGTGCAAAACCTGCCGTGTACTGTCCCAAGTTGTGGAAACATTCATCAGGAAAATGCTTCCGACAAACATACACTGTCTTAGGTAGACTCGACGGCGTATTATTGGAGTAAATAAAATTAAGCCACTGCGTCTTCAGGGGCTCTCCCGTCGGCAGTAAAAACAGACTCCTTTCTGTGTTGTCACATCCATGTACAGCGCAACTTCCATGTTTGGTGGCAACTTTTGAGCTGGGCGGGCAATCCATACAGTGGGTGGGAATCCAGAGGGGGGGCGTGGGGATCATCTCCCTTGCTGACGTAGTAAAGGGAAGAGCCTATCAACGCGCCATTTTGACGCGCCATTCTCAAATGTTGACAAAGGGTGGGCATAGTTTGGTTTACACATTATGACATTTCTAGCCACTGGGGTGACTTAAGAAGGTCAGAGGAACTCATTTTAATGTTAAAAAACCTCAGAAAGTGAAAATTTCATGCCATGGGACCTTTAATTATTTATCTATCTTGCCATGTCTATCAGTTTGCTTTTCAGTACAGGATTGAGCCATTACAGGCCAGGAGCCATTATGTTTCAGCTATTTTTAGAGCGTTTTGCCAGCTTTGGGTTGAATTTGGAATGAATTGTAATGAAAACATTGACAAGCCCTTGCCGCTTTCTCCCCAGCCAACCTCACTCATCTATTGAAAGCATATGAAATCTCCCTGTGCCTTGTGAGTTGCCTTTTAAGGGGCTGCTCTGTTCACGTTAGGGTGGAGCTAATTTCCAGAATGGAAAAAAAAATGTAAACAGAAGCTTGAAATGAAGAAACTAGTGAGATGCAATAAATGACAAACTTGCAGAGATTCATTTTTCTGAGGTATCTTTGAATGTTTAAGATTATTTCAGGTCTTAATATACTTTTAAACATTACAAACTGCACCTATAACAGTGTTGTCCAATGAAAAATCCATCTTGGTACAAGTTGATTCCTTGTCTCTGTTGATAGCAATCTCTGAATTGTATTCCTCTGTGTTACAAGGCCAGACAAGGTTTTGATAGTGTGACTGTTTTGATGTAACTGTTGATCTTTGCAGACACAGTATGTCTCAAGTTATGCATGAAAATGTGTCTCGATATGTGTCTCTCTGTCAGGAATGCACAGATGGCTATGTGTGGGATGCACAGAACCAGCATTGTAAAGGTGGGTGGCAGGTGATTAGAGCAATGTGATATAGTGATTCAGTGATTTGTCCTCTGATTAGCATGAGATGGTGAGATGTCACAGACTTTCTGTCCTCGCTGTGATTTTTTGATCAGTATTGCCAGCATGGTTCAGGCTTTCCATCATCCCTCATCCCTCATTACTCTGTCCTCAGACATAAACGAGTGTGAGACAATTGCAGAGGCATGTCAGGGAGAGATGAAATGCTTTAACCACTATGGCGGTTACCTGTGTCTACCTCGTTCTGCCTCTGTCATCACAGCCCAGGAGCCCTCTGGCCAGTCAGAGCCAGGTCTTCCTGGGGTGTCCAGTGGGGCTTTCAATCCCTGTCCTGTGGGCTATGAGGCTCAGGGAGAGAGCTGTATAGGTAAGCTATGGTTGGAGGAGTGGCTCATTTTCCGTATGTACATAATGTACTCAAATATGTAGAAAGACCTCAAATTGAACACTAGCAACTAAAATGAACCAAATGGAAATAACAAATTACATTGCAGTACCTGAGGATGAGGAAGTACTAATGTTGAAATGTAAAAACACGTTTTCGAGTACTTTGATTAAACCTGAATCTAGCATGCTATCAAATTCATTGTAGCTTCTTGCATGCTTTATAGCTACGGTAACTAACTAACCTCCAATTCCTGAATATTGTAAGCTAAGTTAGCATTGAGTGAGAAAACAGATAGCTGTGGAGGGCCAAGGGTGCCAGTATACTGTGTGTGTGTGTGTGTGTATTGGAACTCAAATGGACTGAAATGTTTAACATTTTAAGGTGCAACTTTTTGGTTGTTACACAAAGTTTAGTTAAAAGCATAAACATTTGTTGGTTGCATAAGTATTCACTCCCCTGGATCAGTATTTGGCTGCAGTTACAGCTGCCAATTACAGAAACTCTTTTGGAATACTGTATGTCTCTGTCAGCTTTGTACATCTGGAGCAAGAAACTTTTGCCCATTTCTCCTGACAAAATTGCTCAAGCCATGTGAGATGGATTCCACTGGTGAACATTCATTTAGACACATTCAGCTTCACTGTAAAAAAAAAAAAAAGATTTGTTGTTTGAACTTAAAGTTAGTACTAACTGGGCTGCCTTAAATTTTTGAGTTCATTGAAATTCATATAGTAAATTAAATTGATTGCCTCATTGTATTAACTTACTATATGAGTTTCAATGAACTCAAAATGTTAAAGGAAATACCTCGCAAATAAGGGTGGCATGGTGGTGTAGTGGTTAGCGCTGTCACCTCACAGCAAGAAGGTCCGGGTTCGAGCCCCGTGGCCGGCGAGGGCCTTTCTGTGTGGAGTTTGCATGTTGTCCACGTGGGTTTCCTCCGGGTGCTCCGGTTTCCCCCACAGTCCAAAGACATGCAGGTTAGGTTAACTAGTGACTCTAAATTGACCGTAAGTGTGAATGGTTGTCAATGTGTCAGCCCTGTGATGACCTGGTGACTTGTCCAGGGTGTACCCCGCCTTTTGCCTGTAGTCAGCTGGGATAGGCTCCAGTTTGCCTGCGACCCTGTGGAACAGGATAAAGCGGCTAGAGATGATGAGATGAGAGCTCACAAATAAACAAATTGAGCTAAAAGTCGGTCTTTATGTCTGTCCTTTATAAAAAAGCTGCATGTTGAATTTGTTCTTAATGATATATGTGATGGAAATAGACGGGACTATTTTTTGTCAGGGAGGCCGCCATAACGCCATCATGCATGATGTCATTTTCCGCGAGCACAGCCGAGGTGTACAAGTGCATGCTGTACTAGATTATAGTATAATATTATGGTCTAGCGTGACTTCTCGGTCAATTTGTTTGCATTTCTCAACAAAAATTATGGCAATGCAGTAGTAGAAAAGGAATCAAAATCAAATAGTGGCTAGTTTATTGCCTGTTTATTTAAAATAAACATTTACCTGCTTATTTTCCATCCGTTTGATGCGTGACACGATATGCTGTCGTGCTGCCGGTGTCGGTGCTTTGTCTGGCTTCAGTTGTCGTTTCTGCCTCATGTTTTGCTTCTTCCCAGTGATTTTTTTCATACAAATCCTCCACAAAACAATCTTCTGTAAAATGCTCACTGCACAATTTGCTGCTTTTTCCAGGAGTAAAGTTTTCTTGCTTTACTTGATGAAGCCACTCAGCCAAATGTCTTGGATCCAGGACGGAATGAGGAAGACATGTGGAATCCTATGTCATGCAGCGCCACCCTTGTTTTCGTCTCCTAATACATCCATATATCTGGCTAATCCAGTATGGCCACGCCTGGGGAAATGGCCCAGCGAACCGATATTACAACTTTAACATGTTTTTTAAGCTAAAATCCGCTTAATTTTTTTTCATCCAGAACATCTTGTATTAATGTATAATGATGACCTTTTATAACATCCATCCATCCATCCATCCATCCATCCATCCATCCATTATCCGTAACCACTTATCCTGTGCAGGGTCACGGGCAATCTGGAGCCTATCCCAGCTGACTATGGGTGAGAGGCAGAGTACACCCTGGACAAGTCGTCAGATCATCACAGGGCTCATTTCATAACCCTGTAATTTCAAATTTTTCCTGGTTAATCGCTTTAAGGCAGCCTAGTTTTAGAGTTCTTGGTTTTGAACCACTCCAGTATAGCTTTGGGAGTATACTTAGGGTTGCTATTCTGTTGGAAGGTGAACCTCCAACCCAGTCTCTTGTCTCTTCCAGATTCATTTCATAATTGCAATTAAATCCTGCATAATATTGATGCACATTATTTTACAGATATTGATGAGTGTGAACTGGACATGCATGACTGCCAGCCGAGTCAGCAATGTATTAACACACTCGGGACGTATACCTGCCAGTGTCCTGATGGCTACAGAAAGATAGGCCAGGAGTGTGTTGGTGAGACAGATGACTTTTGTATGACCTATCTTCAGCCTCATCCAAATCTATGTGCCAGGATGAGCCTGTATGTTAACTATTCTGTGTCCTGTTAGATATTGATGAGTGCATGTACCGCTACTGCCAGCATCGCTGTGTCAACTATCCTGGATCTTTCTCCTGCCAGTGTGAGCCAGGATTCCAGCTGGCAGGGAACAACCGCTCCTGTGTGGGTAAGTGAGTAACCCAGTATAAACCATACACTCAAGTCTTAGCCATCAGAAACAATAAATACTTCACAATTACAATTACAGTACTATGAACCAACCAAAAATACTCATATGGCCTGTGCGTTGTTTGAGTCAATCTATGCTGGTGAAATTTGTGAAAAAACAAAGTTGATCTTTTTTTTTTTTAACTTAAAAGCTTTTATTGGGCTGTAAATAATTGTTGAAAATTGATTAATTAAATAAGTTAATTATAATCTTTTGCTGTACTTTCCCAATTTTACATAGTTTTGACAACTCTTTGAATTTTCAACACTGAAAGTGCAGGAAGTGCTTTATTTTTCAAAAGACAGGCAAACAAATTCAAAACTTGAAACAATGTCTTGGTCAAAAGCAGGCAAAAATTCAGGCAATGAGCAGACAGGGTTATCAGAAAAGATATAACCAAAAACATAACCAAAAACATTTTTAATTCTTGTTAACTGAAATTAACTTCAAAAAATTCTATATTGTGTGGATGAATTTAGCTGTTAGACCATTTCATAATAATTTCTTATTCCCTTTAATTTATGCTCATATTAAACTTGGTCTTTTTTTTGTTAAACATCTTCATATTTCAGTGTTCTCCCCAGAGTGCTTTTGCGTGTCGAGGCTGACACGCTGTAATTTCATTCTGGCACGCTTTAAATTTGCTGACACAGGATTTTTTTTGCTCTGACACTCGCTGAAAAATCACGTCAGATTTCTACTTTGTGATGTTTGGGGCATATTTTGAAGGAAAATCAGTGTTTTGGGCCAGTTTGCTGCCATGATGCATTCAGGCAGACCAGAAAAAAACCCTGGGAAATCCCCAATCACAACAAGCGCCCTCAATCACTTTGCTGCTTCACTGGTACCCTGATGCTTCAGCGCGCGGGCAAGCACCCTTGCACTGACGTCACATTTACCTTAGCAACCGTCACTACCCTATGCCTGGGGGACAAGTGAACTTTGTTTACATACTGTTCACATACTGAAGCCAAGCGAAGATGTCTCGCGTCTGTTGCCCAAAGAAAACTACAGCTAAAAAAGCTTTACTACCAGATTACTTGGATAATCTTAGTCAGTTTATTAGCGGTTATGATTTGTACAAAATTCCTCAAAATGACTGGAGTGATGGTGCAGATTTGTGGCTTAGTGTTAGCATTAGCTACATGTTGGAATATACCTTCTTTTTCCTGCAGAGTCCCAACATGGAAGAACAGTTTAAAAACTACAACAGGAAGAAAACCTTTGTGTAAAGACTTTTTCCTGACATCAACTTTTGGAAACATAATGTTGCGAAAGCCAAAGCATTTACTCTCAAAAGACTCCGACCTAAACTGTGGGCTGGATGGTGTTCCCGGCCCTCCATTGTCTCAGCAACCCCAAAGACATCTAGTTACACAACTATCTGCACTCTATCATTTATACAGTGATGCTTATTATTGTTAAAACAATATCTGAAGGGTTATTTTTTGTAAAATAACAAAATATCTTGCTCTAGACTTTCAAACAATATTGTAAGATTTTATTTTAATTTTATCTAATAGTGGATGGTACAATAATTACATTATTAATTAATACAATAATTACATGTACTAGTAGCAGTATTATTGCTCAAAAATGTTGTTTATTCTAAGATGCTTTTGGTGTTTGAAGTATTAAGTAGGCCGAAGTATAAAGGGCATTTGTGCAGTAAATGCAGTCTGCAGGGGGTATTTTTTTTTCTATCTGCAACAGAATTCATTTAAACTTTTGGTTAGTGGTGTTCTGGCAGTGGTTCAGGTAATAAAACAGCATTATTATATAATACATTGTTGTTTCATCAGACAATGACTTTATTCATTGCTCATGTGAACCCCATGCTGCAAATCACAGCATCACAGACCTCCACTCATTGTAGCAACCTTTTCAACCATGTTAACAGTAAAAAGTGACAGTGTCAGTACCACCATAAAATGCTCCTAAAAGTCACCAGATGCCACCAAATGGGCTTCCTTTTTTCAAAAAATTTCCAGGGGAGGCCCCCCGGACCCCCGCAACAAAGGGGGGCAGGGTTGTAAACCCCCTCTTGTACTCTCCCCCCATATGCCTATGTACTCTCCACCCTACGGGCTGCCTGCACCCACCCAAAAGTTAGGGCTTTATTTTAATTCTGGGGAGAACACTGATATTTTCTGTTTAACTAATAGGTTCAGTGGTATATTACAAAAAATTATAAAAATGTGTTTTGAAGGGAAGGTTTTTTTAATGTCATTTCAGGGGTTAGACTGGATGATATCTTGATTTTTTTTAAGTATTGCTTAAAAGAGAAGATAATGGAAATACTTTTATTAATTTACCATTGAATAGTATGGGTAAGTACTAAACTCAGTTTTTATAAATAGATTAGATTAGATAAAACTTTATTGATCCCTTTGGGAGGGTTCCCTCAGGGAAATTAAGATTCCAGCAGCATCATTACAGATAAACAAAGAAAAGAAATAGAGAACAACTTCTAGATAAATTAAATTAAGTATTTACATATACAAATATAAAAAGAATAAGAAGGGGGGAGAGAGAGGAGAAAAAAAGGGAAGGGGGCAGCAGGAGAGATATTGCACTTTATATTGCACATTATATTGCACATTGTCCGGTATTGCTTATTGTTAGGCTAGGCTACTGCTCCTTCCCATCCTCTGTCCTCCTGTTACCCCTCCTCCCCCCCAGAGAGGAGTTGTACAGTCTGATGGCATGAGGGACAAAGGGGTTTTTGAGTCTGTTTCAACTGCACATTTAAACATCCATCCATCCATCCATCCATCATCTGTAGCCGCTTATCCTGTGCAGGGTTGTGGGCAGGCTGGAGGCTATCCCAGCTGGCGAGAAGTGGGGTACACCCTGGACAAGTCACCAGGCCATCACAGGGATGACACATACCAGCCATTCACACTTAGGCCCTGTCCACACGGCAACGGATTCAGGTGAATCTGATAAAATTGTTTATCGTTTCGGCCTGGCGTCCACACGGCACCGGCGTTTTGGGTGCCCCAAAATGAAATCTTTTGAGAACGGGTTCCAGAGTGGAAAGATCTGGCAATGGCGCCGTTGCGAAGTCGTCTGGATGAGTAGAACGGATTTGTTTTCGATGACATCACAACCACATGTGCTTCACGCCAGGTAGAAGTGTAACGAACTCGATGCGAGTTGTCAACAAATCCTATAACTTGGTTCATGAAATGCGCTTACAAAATATTTTCACTGTGAATATTTATTGTGTAATGGTGCAAAGTGAGAGAGAGAGAGAGAGAGAGAGAGAGAGAGAGAGAGAATAGCCCTTAGGGCAGAGTCAATCCTGCCAGCAAAAATAGGGGAAAAAAAAGGAGCAATCTCACCTCTTCAGATGTTGGTTTAAGTCCTACAATACTCATCTCATCTCATCATCTCTAGCCGCTTTATCCTTCTACAGGGTCGCAGGCAAGCTGGAGCCTATCCCAGCTGACTACGGGCGAAAGGTGGGGTACACCCTGGACAAGTCGCCAGGTCATCACAGGGCTGACACATAGACACAGACAACCATTCACACTCACACCTACGGTCAATTTAGAGTCACCAGTTAACCTAACCTGCATGTCTTTGGACTGTGGGGGAAACCGGAGCACCCGGAGGAAACCCACGCGGACACGGGGAGAACATGCAAACTCCACACAGAAAGGCCCTCGCCGGCCCCGGGGCTCGAACCCAGGACCTTCTTGCTGTGAGGCGACAGCGCTAACTACTACACCACCGTGCCGCCGTCCTACAATACATTCCTCAAAAAGGGCGTAGAAGAACAAATTAATCCATCAACGTGTAGCATTCAATTTATTCCGGACCATTAAAGACGCCGCCTTCCGCGTAGAATCATACGTCATCCTCGCCGCCATATTGGATGGGGCAAAGCGGAGAATAAAGATGCCTCATTCATGTGCTGCGTTTAACTGTACCAACAGGTTTGCCGTCCAAACGAGATCACATGGGATTACCTTTCACAGGTGAGACTGGAAAAATACTTTTCACTGTATTTGGTCATTATAACGTAATTTTACGAACAGATTTTTCTGACTGTGGCTAATATGAAGTCTCGCGCATAATAGTTTATGCGCATGCGTCCTTACTTCTTCTATTATTCTGGTGTCTCCGATGGGACCGTCTTACAGTGCCCCTAGAGGTGTGGCATGTGTATTGCATCGTTTTCAGCAAGCGTTGCGTTGCCATATGTACCTGATATTTTACTGATCCGTTGCCCATGTGGACGTGATATATATATATTTTTTAATCTTGTTGCCGTTGTTGTGTGGGTGTAGCCTTACATTCACACCTACGGT
Source organism: Neoarius graeffei (assembly GCF_027579695.1). Classification (NCBI taxonomy): domain Eukaryota; kingdom Metazoa; phylum Chordata; class Actinopteri; order Siluriformes; family Ariidae; genus Neoarius; species Neoarius graeffei. The sequence goes on along the minus strand of NC_083580.1, from coordinate 63,608,039 downwards.
CAATTTAGAGCCACCAATTAGCCTAACCTGCATGTCTTTGGATTGTGGGGGAGTGCTAACCACTACACCACTGTGCCATTTCTGTGAAGATTCTCAGTCATCCAGGTCATAGTAAACTGTGGGTGGTAAAAGAGAGCAACTGGACTTGCTTGAAGATTCTTGAAGACGTTTCACCTCTCATCCAAAAGGCTTCTTCAGTTCTGTCTGACTGGTAGGGAGCATCAGGTATTTATCCTCTCATGGATGAAAAGCTCATCTAAGGTGTCATTGAGTCATCCTGTTGGTGTGGGTCACTGGGGGCTGGTTGTGAACGGCCTCCAGAGTCGTTAGGATGATCAGTGGATTGCCCGTTAGGGTGATCAATGGAATGCTGATTCTCTCTGTCCTCCTGTGAGTCACTGAAACCAGCTGGGTTTTGGTGTGCATTCAGTTGTCTGGGAAGTGTGCCAAGGACTGCATTGTAGGTGGCTGATAAATGATGTCTTAGGCCCTGTCCACACGGCAACGGATTCAGGTGAATCTGATAAAATTGTTTATCGTTTCGGCCTGGCGTCCACACAGCACCGGTGTTTTGGGTGCCCCACAACGATATTTTTTGAGAACGGGTTCCAGAGTGGAAAAATCTGGCAACGGTGCCGTTGCGAAGTTGTCTGGATGAGTAGAACGGATTTGTTTACGATGACGTCACAACCACATGACTAGAACAAGCAGCACTCTCGCTGTTTTGTATGAACCACTGCATTGCATTCACTTTTGTATACAGCTTTTCTTTTAAATAAACAAGTAACTGAACCATTTCTTGAATTTCTTTTTTTTTATTGGATAAGACTGCTTTTCAAAATGTTCACACACAATATAAAAAGTTATATAAATTATATAAAAATGCTTTTCAAAATGTTCACACACAATAAGAAAATTAAGTTATATAAAACTATGCACACTAATAAAACTAATTTGTACACACAGAAGGCACGATTTCCTCGCGTAGTCGCAGCCATCTTCTTCTTCTTGTGTGTTTGTTCCTGACAGTGCTTCACACCGGGTAGAAGAAGGGGTTTATGCGCATGCGTCTACTTCTTCTATTGTTCTGGTGTCTCCGATGGGACCGTCTTACAGCGCCCCTAGAGGTGTGGCATGTGTATTGCATCGTTTTCAGCAAGTGTTGCGTTGCCATATGTACCTGATATTTTACTGATCCGTTGCCCATGTGGACGCAATTTTTTTTTTTTTCCCGCTAAAAAAAAAAATCTCGTTGCCGTTGTCGTGTGGATGTAGCCTTAGACCCCCACCTCTGTTCAGTGATGGCCGTTCCAGGTTGACAAAAATGGCTTCTTTAACTCCTCGCTCATACCAACGATCCTCTCTGGCTAAAATGCGTACATTGCAATCCTGAAATGAGTGTCCTTTGTTGTTAAGATGAAGGTAGACAGCAGAGTCCTGGCCTGAGGAACTGTGCCATTCCACATTTAAACATGTTAAATGATGTATGATTTTACACAACAGGGGGTGTGTCAGCCACCATATGTCCCCGTATATGTTTTGCTCTGTGTGTCATTATGTGCTGTTTTTGTTGTTGCTGCTGCTGTTTTCAGATGTAAATGAATGTGAAATGGGAGCACCATGCCAGCAGAGGTGCTACAACACATATGGGACATTTCTGTGTCGCTGTGAACAGGGCTATGACCTCGACCCTGATGGCTTCACGTGCAATGGTGAGAGGCTGATGTTTTTTGCTTATTTCTTGACCTAGAATTATATTAGAGATCTAACTATTGAAATTGCAGGCAAGTGAGTTTAATCTCAATTTTGTATGAGGGAAATGTCATATTAATATTTGGCAAAAATATTTAAATAACATTGGCTGGTGTTGAGTGGTATATCAGATATATTCCATTCAGCTAGCATGACGTTGAAGGAGTCAAAGATGAGTTCAATATTATGCTAGTTGAATGAAATATATCTGATATACCACGAAAAAAAAAGCCAGCCAATATTATTATTACTATTATTATGCATACACATTCTTTTCGGGTGTTCAACGCATCTTCTCATCTCATCTCATTATCTCTAGCCACTTTATCCTTCTACAGGGTCGCAGGCAAGCTGGAGCCTATCCCAGCTGACTACAGGCCAAAGGCGGGGTACACCCTGGACAAGTCGCCAGGTCATCACAGGGCTGACGCATAGACACAGACAACCATTCACACCTACGGTCAATTTAGAGTCACCAGTTAACCTAACCTGCATGTCTTTGGGGGAAACCGGAGCACCCGGAGGAAACCCACACGGACACGGGGAGAACATGCAAACTCCACACAGAAAGGCCCTCGCTGGCCCCGGGGCTCGAACCCAGGACCTTCTTGCTGTGAGGCGACAGCGGTAACCACTACACCACCGTGCCGCCCTCGACGCATCTTTCTCTTTCAAAATTCTCTTAAAATCTTCCATATTTAACGAAGCAAATCTGACAGCCATGTTTGTTTACAAATTGTCACAGCCGCTCGCTAGCGGAGAAGTTTTCCCATACGAAAAAGAACAGTAAAGAACTTATAAGAATTTACCACTGTCTTAGTAGTAAATCCTTATAAATATAAGGATAAATCCTTATAAGGATTTATAAATAAATATATATGCCATGTATGATTTACTCCTGAAAGTGGCCCATTTTGCATTTTCCTCATACAAATTTTTTATGAAAATCTAGTATGTATGAAGTGAACATTGTGCATGGTTTTTACAGATAATGTGTATGATGAATTACACCGTCTTTGTATGCTTCATGTAATGTTTGTAGTTTTAAATTATATTTTACAGTTTAAAATGTATATGCCTTTTATATGTAAATCCAACACAAACATATGTGGATTTACATATAAAAGGCATATACATTTTAAACTGTAAAATATAATTTAAAACTACAAACATTACATGAAGCATACAAAGACGGTGTAATTCATCATACACATTATCTGTAAAAACCATGCACAATGTTCACTTCATACATACTAGATTTTCATAAAAAATTTGTATGAGGAAAATGCAAAATGGGCCACTTTCAGGAGTAAATCATACATGGCATATATATTTATTTATAAATCCTTATAAGGATTTATCCTTATATTTATAAGGATTTACTACTAAGACAGTGGTAAACTCTTATAAGTTCTTTACTGTTCTTTTTCGTATGGGTTACGTCTCCGATGTGTGACATCATGTTGTCTTGACAACCATGCAATACTGCAAATGATACTCACTGATCATTCTCCATTGGGTAGAGAGATGTAATGCACGTAAGATAAGTGATATGCTAACAATATTGCATGCTGTCAAACCAAATGAATGAAACCCACTAGAAGGGAATAGATGTACAGATGAATTCTGGCTTACAGCTAAAAATGAATGAATTAATGAATGAACGAGTTTGGGCTAAAATTGGATTTTCTGCTACAAACTAGATTCTAAAAGCTCATCTGTAAGAAAGCTTTAATATATTTCATAAAAACACTCTATTAGGAACACCTTCATTAGTCAGTCATCTGGTAGCAGTGCAATTCATAAAGTTATGCAGACACAGCTTAAGAGTTTCAGTAAATATCCACATCAAACATTATCTTTGGGGAAAAAATAAATAAACTCAGTGGCATTGACCATGGCATAGTTGTTGGTGCCAGATGAGATGGTTTGGTAGTTCATAACCTGCTGATTCTCCTGGGATTTTACAATGAATGTTGAAAAAAAAAATCACCTATACTGTGAGAGATAGTTCTTCAGTTAGGAGAGGACAGAGGAGAATAGTAGAGTGGTTTCACCTGACCACTTGACAGAAAGGCAAATAACCACTCTTTACAACCGGGGTGAACAGAAAAGCATCTCGGAAAGCATAACACATTGATCTTTGAGGCAGCTGGGCCACACGAGCAGAAGACCACATCAGGTTTTCCTCCTGTCATCCAAGAACAGGAATTTGGGGCTACAGTGGGTACAGACTCACTGAAACTGGCCAATTGAAGGTTATAAAATCATCAGCTGTCCAGTTTGATAAATATATACTGCAAACTGTAATTGTAACCCCAATTAGATTTTTAATACATGTAAAAAATTATTTAACAAGGAAGGACATCGTATGATCTCATCACTTTGAAATTTGGTATACAGATGCTCTGCTGCTCTCCGATTCCCCAACACTTGATAAAAAATAGTTAATAATATATTAGGGGGGCAGCCATGGTGTAAAGGTTAGAGACGCAAGCCTTGGGCCCAAAGGGTTGTCGGCTCGATTCCTGGGAATGGCAGGAAAAATGTGAGGGGAGTTGAGTGAATGAACAGCATTTTCCCCTCCTCTGTGTCACGACTTCATGGCTGAAGTGCCCTTGAGCAAGACACCTAACCCCTTGAGTGCTGTAGCATAGCTGCCCACTGCTCTGGGTATGTGTATTTGTTCACTTGTGTGTGCATGTGTGTCTTCACTGCTTCAAATGGGTTAAATGCAGAGGAGGAATTTTGCTGTGCTTGAGTGTACATGTGACAAATAAAGGGTTGTTCTTCTTCTATTAGTACTGTATATAATAATGTGCTCTCATCTGATGAACTATTGTCAAATGTTTATTTCTGTTCTTCTTATCAGTAGGTTTCTGTTTCACATCCTCACACTCATTACCCATCTTTCTCTGTCCACAGACATTGATGAGTGCAGCTACTCCAGTTATCTGTGTCAGTTCCAGTGTGTGAATGAACCAGGCCGATTCTCCTGCGTGTGTCCACAGGGATATCAGCTCCTCAGCTCACGCCTCTGCCAAGGCAAGGCTTCTATGCACTTTTTTTTCACCATCTCACACCTACTGCACCTAGAACATCATCATCATTCCTTATAATGGCAGTGGAAGCACATTAAGTTGGTGGAAACAGTGACTCATGAAAGGAAAAAAGAATCCTACTTTCCGTCCTCCCAAAATCTGCCCATTCACACTGTTCTATTTGTTCATGATGTTCCTGTCTGTGTGTAGATGTGAATGAGTGTGAGTCAGGCACCCATCAGTGTGCAGAGGGACAGAGCTGCGTGAATATCCATGGCGGATACCATTGTGTGGACTCCAATCGCTGCCGGGATCCCTACATCTATGTTTCAGAGAAGTGATTGACACACACATACCCACATGCACACACTATTTTGGTCTACTGAGTCAACCAGAATGATTTGCTTCTTTCTTTGTGAAAGGATGACAAAAGAATAGTTCAGTACTTTTCAAACTCATCTCTATCTATCATATCTGTAGCTTATATATGATTAACATGCTTGGGAATTTCAACACATTTCCCTGTACTGGGAAATGATCAGATTCACACAAAACTCATGAATGGATGATAATAATAATAATAATAATAATAATAATAATGAAAGCCTAAGAAGTTGTATATTCTATAGTCAAATGCATAATTGCATAAAATGGGAGAAAGGGTTTTTTTCACCTGCCAGATCCCACCTATGAGCCAGCTCTTCTCTATGATATGGCACCTACCACCCACGGAAGGGTAAAGGTTAAAGGTAGACGGCCTTTCAGATTTTTCAAGTGTAGGTCATCATAAAAAGAATTTTTCCTGAACCCCAATTATTTTTGTTTAGTGGACCAAAAGCTACTGAATTCGAATCACAGAGTTCCAATTATATTAGGTTTTTAAAAAATGAAACAATTAATGAATTTAGAGTCATGTGGCCTGAAATTCTCCACTATTTTTTCCTGCTTCACCATGACCCAATTCAAGATGCTACATCATGCATCATGTGGTGAGCTTTCCCCATTCGCACAAGGCATTTATGGGATACAAATTTGAAACAGGAGAGAAAAATGGAGGACGTGCATGTGAATGAAATGTGAAAGACCGACTACAGTAACGGAAAGCGAGACGTCCTTTGCGAACATCCTTCGCGACGTTATGTTGTGAAGGAAAGGAAATGCAGGATCAAACTAATAAATATCGGCAATCAGCGAGCACCTCGGTGTGATCAGCTGTTCATTTAGCGACAAAATGATGTAACTGCCAGTGCACGGTCAAAGGTAAACCTGTAGATGACAGTAATGCAACACTGTGGATGCCAGCTGCTGTAAAACCCAATAAAGAAGAACCTACGCATGTGCACACAGACTTTCTCTGTCTGCTTGACTGTGTGAAGCAAGTGATTTCATGCATATTATTTGCTCCGGAATCCCCTCAAATTAAATAACTTCCCAGCCACAGAATGGCCTGGGTTTTTTTAGATATTACAGAACTAAACATGTATCACAATGACCAAATTTCAAAAGGAACTAAATTTCACCAATTTTATGAAATCGAAAGGCCGTCTAGCTTTATAACAACTGCTTCCCCCCAAGACACATGAAACCAGTCAACTACATCTCTTCCAACTTTGACTTATGCTGCGTCAAAGTGCAGTGTAACACACACTGAGGAGAGCTTTGCCTGCCTTTTTGTGCATACATGAGCTCACAGACACTGACAATTTACTAGTATTGCTGTGATTGACAGGGGAGACATAATATTCCATCTCTCCCACCCAATTTTGCTTCCCTGGTTCCCCAGTATGGATGGTTGTGACATTGCCAGGATCTCCAGTTCAAATGCTTTGCTGTTATGCCGCTTGACAGGCCCTAAATGCATGTAAATCATCCTTTCAGAGATAGGATTGCCTTCTCAAGGGGAGCAATTTGTGGTTAGGTATTTCCAATGTTGTGGTGTGGGTCAAAGTAGCTAGAATTGATTTTTTCCCTGCATTGCACCAGTGTTTGAAAATGGACAAAACTATTAAGAAAAGGTTTGGCATGACTCTTATACATGTCTTAAGATATGTCTAAGGCTACGTTTACATTACGTCGAATCAGCGGATCATCAGATTAACGTTCTTAAAATGATTCGCGTTTACACTAAAACCGTTAGCCGTGCACACAGCAACACCAATACGCGGATACGCTCGGCTCCGCAGGCATCCTGCGCTCCAAATCACTCCACCCTGAACAGCGAGTGCCCTCTGGAGGGTGCGCACTCCGGCCCTGCGCAGCTCACAGAGTGCGCGAGTGAAGTGAACAAGCCACGATTCGGGACTGAGCCGCTGTGTGTGTGATCCCAGCGCATATCACTTATTACTTGCAAGTGGAAGGATGGCAAGCCTAAAGACAATCATAACTACACAGTGGGCAGTATTTGCATCAGTATTTGCAGTATTTTCATACTTTTATACTCTTTAATGAAAGGTGATACAAGGCGGAAGTCCGCGCCGTTTTTCAGCAGTCGCGTCACATGACCAACGCCAGCGAATCAGGAAGGTGGATGTCACAGTGACGTTGTCCAATGAGACGCCAGCTAGAGCTCAGCACAGCGTATTCGCGTATTCTGAATGTTTACACAGCACCGGAGCTGATACGATCTAGATTGAATACGTGGACGCTGGCGGATTCCCGTTTCCCCGCTTTTCCAGGGGGGTTAATGTAAACGGACAGTGCATCCGCGAAGAAAACGAGACAGATACGGTCTAGTGTAAACGTAGCCTAAGACTTTTATTGAATTCTTAATATGTAGTCACTTATTGCCTCTGCCAATGAGGTTATGTTTTTGGTGTGGTTTGTTTTGTATTTGTTTGTCTGCACTTCAGCAGAATTGTGCAAAACCTCCAAGCCCAATTTCCATGAAACTTGGTGGAAGGGTGTAGCATGGGCCAAGGAAAAAAAAATTAAATTCTGGAATGGATACGAGTCACGGGGCAGATCTACAAATTTAGTTTCTCTTTCACGAACATTGTGAGATATGCCATTTGGTCTTGGCTTAACTCTTCACTCAGTAATGCCATACATCTTAAGATCCAGTAGATGGTAGTAGAGTTCAGTAGTGACAAAACATAACCAATGTAGAAATATGATGACTCCATATCACAATCCACATTCATGGGTACCAGTAATCCTCTGAAATACACATGTAGCCACATAATTCTAATAGATTTGGAAATATATCCAGATATATGAAGGGGTTGTGGTTGCAGATTTACATGTTATAGAAGGACTATTGTCCATGGTGGAGGTCTGTGCTCTCCAACTGCCCTTCTAGTTTTAAACAATTATAGACTGACTTCAACAACTGTGCATAGACATCCATTATAAGCAAGTTTTGGGTAAACAAAGTTTCTGTTCTTTTCTCAGTACTAGGGAGCACTTATGCAATAGATGTCATGGATAAAGCTTAGGTTGAAAAACCCTGGAGCACTTCTTCAATTCACAGTGGCCAGACAGGAAGTGTCAATAGCAACAGAGTTAGCAGACAAGTTTTATCAGGTAATCTGTTCCTCACATCCTCTTGCGTTCTTACTCACGCTCTTCCTTGTTTCTCTTTCAAACCCTCAAGTCGATGTATGTGTCCAACGGTGAAACCAGAATGCCGTGACTTGCCTTTCTCCATCGTGCATCGCTACATGAGCATCACCTCTGAACGCTCTGTGCCCTCTGATATCTTCCAAATCCAGGCCACCAGTGTCTACCCTGGAGCTTACAACACCTTCCGTATCCGGTCTGGGGATGACGGAGGAGACTTTTACATCCGGGTAGGAGGGGGTTTCATTCTTCCATATCATTAGTAAAATGACAGTTTGCACAATGTGCATTTACACATTCAGAGATAATATAGGCACAAAACAAATAGGTGTATTATTATCTAAAGTGATTGTTCTTTGCATTTTTAGCAAATCAATAATGTCAGTGCCATGTTGGTTCTGGCTCGGGAAGTCAGCGGACCTAAAGAGTATACTCTGGATCTGGAGATGGTTTCTGTCAACCCCCTGATGAGCTACCGGAGTAGCTCAACCCTCCGTCTCTCCATCTATGTAGGACCTTACACTTTCTAAAAAAAGAAAAGTAACCAAGGATATTGTAAGGTGGTGGAATAAACAGAAAACATTAAAGGATGTCTACAGAACACTTTCATAACATCTTACTTAAACTTTATATTCTTTTCAGGATTTTTACAGGGTCATAATACTTCTCCAATCCTTGTAGATACTAAAATATCACACAAAAAAGTTTATGTAAGATTCAGTGAATTTGCATTCACCTTCAGGAAGTGTTACCAGATGGAAAATGGACATGTGCATAACAGCAAAGAAGTAAAGTCAGCGCTGAGATGTCTGAAAAATGGCACAGCTGTCTGTGAAACGAGTTCAGTGTGACTTATTTTAGCCTGATTGTTCTGGAATGTACAAAATCAGTTATTTCTCTCACTTTCTTATCATAGATTCTCACACACACACACACACACACACACACACACACACACACACACACACAGTCTTACTATTCTTGCAAGGACCTTCCACTGACATTATTATTATTGTTGCAGTTAATTAATGCTATCCCTAAACTTAAATTTGATCATAACCTCAACCTCAGTAGGCAAAAGGAAACATTTTGGCTCTTTTAGTTGTTTTTTGTTTAAACAAATGCTGCCAAATGTCCCCATCATGTAAATACTGTCAGATATTCACAGGTTTGTCAAGACATTTGGTCCCCACCAAGATATAAAAACATGCACCTAATCCCTCCCCCAGCTCCCAGTAGACACACGTACACACACTAAACCACTCTTATTGATGGACTTGTTCAGAATGAGCCTCTTTAGTGTTAAATTATCTTCCAGAGAGTTAAACTATCTCCAATCATTTTAGTCTTCTGGTTTCTATATACAGTGGTGCTTGAAAGTTTGTGAACCCTTTAGAATTTTCTATATTTCTGCATAAATATGACAAAACATCATCAGATTTTCACACAAGTCCTAAAAATAGATAAAGAGAAAAACAAATGAGACAAAATATTATACTTGGTCATTTATTTATTGAGGAAAATGATCCAATATTACATATCTGTGAGTGGCAAAAGTATGTGAACCTTTGCTTTCAGTATCTGGTGTGACCCCCTTGTGCAGCAATAACTGCAACTAAACGTTTCCGGTAACTGTTGATCAGTCCTGCACACCGGCTTGGAGGAATTTTAGCCCATTCCTCCGTACAGAACAGCTTTAACTCTAGGATGTTGGTGGGTTTCCTCACATGAACTGCTCGCTTCAGGTCCTTCCACAACATTTCGACTGGATTAAGGTCAGGACTTTGATTTGGCCATTCCAGAACATTAACTTTATTCTTCTTTAACCATTCTTTAGTAGAACGACTTGTGTGCTTAGGGTCGTTGTCTTGCTGCTTAGGGTCATTCTCTTGAGATTAAGTTCATGGACAGATGTCCTGACATTTTCCTTTAGAATTCGCTGGTATAATTCAGAATTCATTGTTCCATCAATGATGGCAAGCCATCCTGGCCCAGATGCAGCAAAACAGGCCCAAACCATGATACTACCCAGTGTTTCCCATAGACCAGGTAGCAATTTGTGGTGCTCCACTGTGCCAATGAGGGAATCGTGCATGGTGGTGTTGTGGCGGTCGGTGGAGTCAGTCATTGGGATGTATGCAAAGTTTTTACGGCGGGCGGTGTTCAAACACACAGTATTTTTCTTCATAGTCACGTGCTATTGAGATTATTCAGTTCAATCTAAATTCTTTCAAGTTCTTTAAGAGAAGACAGCTAAAACAATTTTTACCAGAACCCCGCCTGGTTTCATTCCTCAACCCAACTTTACATTACAGGGCAGGCCATTAGTTTGCTGGGCTTGATGTTGGTGGAAAACCTGTCTTTTAAATTTATGAAAATTACTCACCAAAATTGAAGTTTTTTACCTTAGTTTTTTGCCTTTTTGGTGGCAATCTTTCAATCATTCTTTAGTTGACATTCAAGGAATAAACTGCAAAAAACAAGCTGGAGGTTTTTATTTTAAATATTGAACTCAACACTTACCTCAACCAATACTAAAATGAAATAAATAGTATAATGTAACAACAAAATAATAAAATAAAATATCATAATTAGATGTAAGAAACCACTTAAGGTAACACCAAGGCAACTAACAATAATGAAAAAGCATTACCCTAATTGGTGCAAAGCCTGCATGCCCTATCAGAACATTTAATTCTGTGTGGCTTCCTGAAAAAAAAACTCTCGTGCCCTATCGTAAGGGAAGTCATTGGGTTCGGGACCATTTATGGAGATTCGTAAGCAGGCTGCCAGGTGTTCCCCTTGGAGCCTATTCCTGAGGTCTGTTTTAATCTCATCTCATTATCTCTAGCCACTTTATCCTGTTCTACAGGGTCGCCGGCAAGCTAGAGCCTATCCCAGCTGACTACGGGCGAAACGCGGGGTACACCCTGGACAAGTCGCCAGGTCATCACAGGGCTGACACAGAGACACAGACAACCATTCACACTCACACCTACGGTCAATTTAGAGTCACCAGTTAACCTAACCTGCATGTCTTTGGACTGTGGGGGAAACCGGAGCACCCAGAGGGGACCCACGCGGACATGGGGAGAACATGCAAACTCCACACAGAAAGGCCCTCGCCGGCCACGGGGCTCAAACCCGGACCTTCTTGCTGTGAGGCGACAGCGCTAACCACTACACCACCGTGCCGCCCCTGTTTTAATCTATGGATAAAAAAAGTACATTTTCTTCATCATCAAAGCACTAAAAATTTCCATTACGTCAAAAAAAATATACAAAGGAATACTGAATTTCTATGTGCTTACCCTATTCATAGCTGAGAAATCCCGCTCGCAATTCAGAAAAAAAACTTTTCAATACTCATCTGGGTTAAAGCAGCAAATATTGAGAGTCAATGAAATTATAATAGTCAAATAAATACGAAGTTATTATTAGCCTATGGGCATCCTACAGTAGCCTATCTCAACTACCACATTGTTTCTTAAAATATTCAGATTTTATGCTTCAAATAGCATCAACTAGGCATCCCCACGAGTATAACAACATTTTGTTTAGGCTAGTGGGAAATCCTTATTTATTGTCAATGTGAAGCCATTATTAATAACTTGCATGAATGCTGAAGCGGGATAAACGGGATTATGCAATAAGGCTGGTGTCACGGTCTGAATTTACCACCAGTCTAGACTTCCCGGAAGTTGACCGGGAAAAAAAAAATCGGTCTGCGCATGCGCATGGTAAATTTATACCAGCGCACGATGAGACCGTGACACCGGGTATATGTGCAACGGCAGACCTGTGTACATGCCTCTCTGTCACTCTCTCTCTGTCTGTGTGTGTGTGCGCGTGCGTGAACGAGAAGAAAGAGCACTATGAATGAACGGAACAATACGCAATGGAATATTTTTTTTTTCCAAAATCGCGAGTCTGATTATGTGGCGATAGGAATCCATTGTGTGGCGCTGCGCCACACAATGGTCTATGTATGGGAAACCCTGCTACCGCCATCATGTTTCACCAATGGGATAAGATTCTTATGCTGGAATGCAGTGTTTTCCTTTCTCCAAACATAACGCTTCTCATTTAAACCAAAAAGTTCTATTTTGGTCTCATCCGTCCACAAAACATTGTTCCAATAACCTTCTGGCTTGTCCACGTGATCTTTAGAAAACTACAGATGAGCAGCAATGTTCTTTTTGGAGAGCAGTGGCGTTCTCCTTGCAACCCTGCCATGCACACCATTGTTCAGTGTTCTCCTGATGGTGGACTCATGAACATTAACATTAGCCAATGTGAGAGAGGCCTTCAGTTGCTTAGAAGTTACCCTGGGGTCCTTTGTGACCTCGCCAACTATTACACGCCTTGTTCTTGGAGTGATCTTTGTTGGTCGACCACTCCTGGGGAGGGGAACAACGGTCTTGAATTTCCTCCATTTGTACACAATCTGTCTGACTGTGGATTGGTGGAGTCCAAACTCTTTAGAAATGGTTTTGTAAACTTTTCCAGCCTGATGAACATCAACAATGCTTTTTCTGAGGTCCTCAGAAATCTCCTTTGTTCGTGCCATGATACACTTCCACAAACATGTGTTGTGAAGATCAGACTTTGATAGATCCCTGTTCTTTAAATAAAACAGGGTGCCCACTTACACCCGATTATCATCCCACTGAAAACACCTGACTCTAAGTTCACCTTCGAATTAACTGCTAGTCCTAGAGGTTCATATACTTTTGCCACTCACAGATATGTAATATTGGATCATTTTTCTCAATAAATAAATGACCAAGTATAATATTTTTGTCTCATTTGTTTAACTGGGTTCTCTTTATCTACTTTTAGGACTTGTGTGAAAATCTGATGATGTTTTAGATCATATTTATGCAGAAATATCGAAAATTCTAAAGGGTTCACAAACTTTCAAGCACCACTGTATGGATTTTATTTATTCTATCCACATTCACTGGATATGAGCAATCATGTGCTCTGATTGGCTACCCTGCAACTAGGATATCAGCTCATACAGTATACTGTATTAGAAAAAAACAAAATGGCGGAGTGTCGCTGAACCAACCAACGATGAAATAAAAACTCTACTCAAAAATAAACCCCCCAAAAAATCCAAAAAAGCAGCAAAATATGGAATAAAAGTATTTGATGGTAAGAACATATCTTTTTTCATTTTTCAAGAATTATTATAGCAGTTTTCATAAATTGCTACTGTCATTTCGCCAGTTTGTCTACATTCTAAGCAGAAATTATTTTGTTGAACGTTTTGTATAAAGTTTTTATTTATCGAATTTGCAAAAAATAACAATAAAAATGCTCTGTTTCTCAAAATCCAGTGAACGTAGATAGAATAAAACAGTTATTCCACTCAATCTCGTCGTACATGGCTTATCGTTGACGAGGCCCATAGCACCCCGTCGGCTATCAGCTCATGTATGACTCGATTTTGTGGAATAATTGTTAAGTATTTGGTAAATATATTTTCTGTATCAGACTTCATTAAGAAAAAAAAACCCTAACCAGGTACAGTAAACAAAAGGAACACTTATATATATAATGACAATAAATGTCCTATATGGGGTCTAATTCTGGATGATCACTTATTCTACAGCGTATAACTGATAATGGAAAACACCACTATAATAATATGATCATTCCAAAGAGGACTGTGTAAAATAGTTTTCTGTTTGCTGTCTTTCTTAGTTATCTCAACAGACATAGTTATATCAGATATGTGTTTTAGTGACAATAGTGTCACCAGGTGTTTGTCTGTGTTTTTTTTTTTACTTTCATTTCTATTTTTCTAATTTGGTAAATGATTTTATCCATAGCTGAGCAGATGAATGTTAAGGGCTTTGTTCAGGATCTCAACAGTGACAGTTTGATGGTGCTGAGATTTGATCTTCTAATCAGTAGACCAAAGCCTTCACCACTAATGCCTTTTTACTTTCCTATATCTCTGACTAGAAATGTTCTATTTATCAAGGGTAGCATATTGAATAAAAATGTTTGTGTAGTTTGTCATTAGACAATAGAAAAAGCCACATAAGTGCCCGTGTTTATACCATATATTATTAAAAGATCCAGATTAAATAAATGTGCTTTTTTTTTTAAACCCAATTTTTTTCTGTTTGGTCATTTGCCCATTCCCTCCCCTAACTGACTCTCCCTTGTCACATGATAGTCAACCAAAGAGGATGAAGGCTAGCACGTTTCCCCTGAGACACAAAGTTCGGCACCACATCTTTCCAAATTGTGGCTCATGCTGTGTCACAGCACAGCTGAAAGCTTTTAGGAACGTCCTGTCTGCATTGTCTCTTACACATATATGAGCCCAAAGACACTCATAATTTGCTAGTGTCACTCTGATTGAGAGGGTAGAGAGTAATCCCATCCCTCCCACCCACAGAGCATAACCAATTTTGCTCTCTTGGACTCCTGGCTATAGGTGGCTTTGGCATTGTCATGAATGGAACTTGAGGTCTCCCAAAAAATAAATAGAGTGGACAATTTTCTATTGTGCTGCTCGGGTACTCTGAATATGTCAAATTTAAACATACCAACACTGATGTTGCATGATCTGTATTCACATATTCAGAAGTTTCTGTTTCATATATGGACTGATCACCAAGTGATAACCAAGTCATCTACACAGTGGGCTTTCCCACAGCATAAAACGTAAAGGAAGAGCTTTGTCTCAAAGCACTGATTTGGAGACTACATTCATAAATAAATGTTTTCCTTTCATTTACACGTTTTCTTGATTAAATTGCAACACTATTATTATTATTATTATACTTAAATTATGTTCACCATTCAAATCGTTTGAGTTAGTAGTTAATATATTGTATTATTCTATCCACATTCACTGGATATGAGCAATCATGCACTCTGATTGGCTACTCTACTACTAGGCTATGAGCTCACATACTGTGAACAGAGAAAAACAAAATGGCGGAGCGTTTTGCTGAACCAACCAAGGACGAAAGAAAAACTCTACTCGAAAACAACCCCCCCCCCAAAAAAAAAATACCAAAAAAAGCAATAAAATATGTAATGAAAGTATTTGATGGGGCGGCACGGTGGTGTAGTGGTTAGCGCTGTCGCCTCACAGCAAGAAGGTCTGGGTTCGAGCCCCATGGCCGGCGAGGGCCTTTCTGTGTGGAGTTTGCATGTTGTCCATGTGGGTTTCCTCTGGGTGCTCCGGTTTCCCCCACAGTCCAAAGACATGCAGGTTAGGCTAACTGGCGACTCTAAATTGACCGTAGGTGTGAATGTGAGTGTGAATGGTTGTCTGTGTCTATGTGTCAGCCCTGTGATGACCTGGCGACTTGTCCAGGGTGTAGCCCGCCTTTCGCCCGTAGTCAGCTGGGATAGGCTCCAGCTTGCCTGCGACCCTGTAGAACAGGATAAAGCGGCTAGAGATAATGAGATGAGATGAGTATTTGATGGTAAGAATGTTCCTTGTTCTATTTTTCTAGAATTATTTTTATAGCATTTTTCACAAACTGCTATTGTCATTTCACTGGTTTGTTCACATTCTTCATCTTTACGCATTAAAATTTGTTGAACTTTTTTTAGACTGATTCAAAAGCTCAAAGAAGTTGGAAAATTACATAACTGAAATGTCCAAGCAAGAATTAAAGCTAGACGGCCTTTCGATTTCATAAAATCGGTGAAATTTAGTTCCCTCTAAAATTTAGTCATTGTGATATGTTTATTTCTGTAATATCCAAAAACAAAAAAACAAAACCCAGGCCATTCTGTGGCTGGAAAATTATTTAATTTGAGGGGATTCCCTAGCAAATAATGTGCGTGAAATCGCTCGCTTCACGCAGTCAAGCAGACAGAGGAAGTCCCTGTGCGCATGCGCAGGTTTACCACCTTCTTCTTCTTTTGGGTTTTACAGCAGCTAACATCCACAGTGTTGCATTACTGCCATCTACAGGTTTACCTTTGACCATGCACTGACAGTTACATCATTCTGTTGCTAAATGAACAGCTGATCACACCGAGGTGCTCACTGACCACCGATATTTATTAGTTTGGTCCTGTGTTTCCTTTCCTTTGCAACACAATGTCTTTTCTTCTCGCTTTCTGTTACTGTAGTCAGTCTTTCACGTTTCATTCACGTCGTCCATTTTCCTCTCATATTTCAAATTTGTATCCCACAATGCCTTGTGCGAATGGGGAAAGCCCACCATGTGATGCATGACATATGGGCCTTTTCCACTACCCTTTTTCAGCTCACTTCAGCTCACTTCAGCCCAACACGGCTCGCGTTTCGACTACCTCAGAGCAGCACGACTGAGCTCACTTCAGCCTTACTCAGCACCCAAAACTAGCACGGTTTTGCAGTGGGGCTGAACTGAGCCAAACCGAGCCGAGTGGGGCTAGGGGCGTGAGGAGACACTCCCCTGTGCACTGATTGGTGAGGAGGAGTGTCCTCACATGCCCATACACGCCCCACGAGCACGCTGGGAACCACCATCTGTAAACCCGGAAGAAGAAGAATTATGACAAATTATGCGCCTCGCCTCATCTATACGCTCTTGCCAGTATCTGTTGGCGTTGTCGGTGACAACAAGCCACAGCACCAAGACCAGCAACACTAACGACTCCATGTCCTCCATGTTTATTGTTTACTATCCGGGTCGTGAGACTATCGCTTAAAAGGTCACTGATATCACTGTTTGCGCCGCCTAACGACATCACCTGACGTCCACCCACTTTCGCTAACTCCACCCAATGTGTCCACCCACTTCCAGCCAGCACGGTTCAGCGCGGTTGTAGTCGAAATGCAACGCCAACAGCCCCACTCAGCTCGACTCAGCCCAACTCAGCCGCGTTGGTAGTGGAAAAGCCCCAATAGTATCTTGAATTGGGTCATGGTGAAGCAGGAAAAAATAGCAGAGAATTTACGGCCATATGGCCCTGAATTCATTAATTGTTCTATTTTAAAAAAAATTATTGTAAGTCTGTGTTTCGAATTCAGTAGCTTTCGGTCCACTAAACAAAAATAATTGGGTATCAGGGAAAATTATTTTTATGACCTAAAATCTGAAAGGCAGTCTACCTTTAAATAAATGTCTAAAGCTATTCTATACCTCGGCACGACAGCAAGGCGGCACTTTCTACAAAAAACTAACACTAAAGTGAATTCGTGCTGCCATCAGTAAGTTTTTAAGGAGTCCACCTAAGTGGAAATGATTTTGTCAGATGTTTTGTATAAAGTTTTTATTTATCGAATTTGCAAAAAAATAAAAATGCTCTGTTTCTCAAAATCCAGTGAATGTGCATAGAATAAAACAGTTACAGTATTTCATTCAATTTTGTCGTCCATGGCTTATAGCCAACTTGGCTCTACGCACCTCATCGGCTATCAGCTCATGTATGACTTGATTTCATGGAATAACTGTTAAATGTACTAGACCGGACAATTCCCCGGGGGAAATTGTGAGAGGATGCAGTGCGCGAAGCAATTTGGTCACGCATGTTCGCTGGCCGTGAATGTGTGACCCGCAATGATGTTTCAATGCAATGATTGTGTGTGCTTGAGACAGCAGCCGTTATGAAGAAGAGCTATTCAACAGTATAAACAAAGTGACTACAGGCGGAAATTAGCATGTACTGCTTTAACCTGGGACAGTCATCTGTCCTTACCACAAGGATAATGTTTAATTTGTGCACTGTCCCTTTTAAAAATAAAATAAACTCTAAGAAGAGTGTTTGTAGTTTGTATGTACGAACAGAAGTGTTCCTAATAAAGTGGGCGGCTAAGGTGAGGCCTGTCGGCTGCCCTCTTCTCAGTTTCTCAGAGCAGCGGATGTTTGAAAAAGTGCTTTTTTTTCCAATTAATTCCATAGAAATGAATGGTTTTTTTTTGGGACAAGTGTGACTACTACTTTTGAGAAAATTATGTCTGTAGTGTGAAATTTGTGGCTGAAAACAGTTTAAGTTTGAAATTTTGAGCATGATTTGTGTGTGTGCTTGAGACAGCAGCCCCCCTCTGCCCCGTCACTGGCCCCAATCGGCATGGTGACGGGCCTGAACAGGAGAGTTAAGACACACACACAAGATTTTATCAGGTGTCTGCTGTAAATTGCTATGGACCAGGCCTCGAACAATGACAAATAACTCGACAACGGAAGCAGCTATTCACAAAATTCTTTCACAGTGAGCGCTAGAAGGGTCTCCTGAATAAAATGATGTATTTTTTTTGTTTGTAGTCTTAAAAATAACGACACTAGAGCGATTTAAAAACGAGTGACTTTTCTATCACGTTTATAATGGATGTCAATGAAGCCTGTCAGCTGCACTGTCCTCAGTTTGACGCTTGTCATTCAAAAACCGTAAATCCTATCGTTTAGGTAGACACATTGTGTGAATCAGGACAAGTTTTCCTACTACTTTTGAGAAAATCATGTCTGTAGAGTGAAATTTGTAGCTGAAAACACAGTTTAAGCGAGAAAGTTTGAGCTTTATTTTCAACCTCTCTCCACTCTGAGCTTAACGAGGTCCACTGGTGTGTAACGCAATAGACACCCATTCAAAAGCCGGATTTTCTCCCAGAACCCACATGGCGTTTGAGCTGGGACTGATCCGAAAGTGTAGAACCTAGCAGAAAAGTTGAATGCCAGATCCACAGAGGAGAAGTTTTCCTACGTTTTAGAGTTTGAATCACGTCTCTAGGTGAAAGCATGCCAGAGCAGCGGACGTTTGAAAAACGTTGAAAAAGTGCTTTTTTTTCAATTAATTCCATAGAAATGAATGGGGTTTTTTTGGACGATTTTTTCGCGACTACGTCGCGAAAAAATCGTAATCTGTAGAGAAAAGTAATAGCATAGCGAGTCCGATCGAGCCGCACGTTTTGATATATTGTTTGTCTGTGTGCGACGTACGGTTATTGAGTTAATCGAAATCGAAATTTGCGTAGGAATAAGATTAAGAAGAAGAAGAAGAAGAAGAAGAAGAAGAAGAAGAAATACGTAGAAGAACAATAGTTGCAGTGCTTTGCACTGCAACCTATGGGCTCCCCTAGGGGAGCCCATAGGTTGCTGTGCTGCAGCACTGCATCCTAATTAGAATGATCACATTAATATAAACTTGTGATTTGTTCTTGTGATTTGCCCTCCAGCCAGCACTTCTGTCATGAGCCATGCTGTTCCAGAAAATTAACTTTCTGACTAATCCGAATAATGAATTTGACAGTGTTGTAGTATATAACTCATAGTAAGCAATGAGGTTTGATGTGACAGTTTTCACATTTTGATAACTGTATGCCCAAAAGGATTTCATTAAAATGTTTTCTAAAGTTTAACCTGATAAGAAATGCTAACTGACCATCACATATTGCTAGATCTTTGTGCAACTGTTATTTACGTGTGTCTTGGGTGTGCTTGACTGCATTAAACATCAGCCTCCACAGGGTGACAGTGTAACACAAACACAAGCTTTTGAGACTCATTTTCAGAGATAACATGATAACAGAGATAATGTTCTAGAGTCATGTGAACATAGGGAAAGGTAGAGTTTGTAAAACAATCAGTAGTTTGCACTGCAGTAATATTCACACCAATGGTGAATATTCACACAAAATCTAAATTACTTCATTCTTCATGTACAACCAGTGCACTAGAATTCTTAACCATTTTAGAATATGTGGATGGCAAAAACAAAGACCAAGATTTAGCTATTAATTTCATTGCAGCAAACTGTAAACCATCTTTTAAAAATAATCACACTTGTGTTTAAGCCATAATTTAATTTCTGTTGTTCCAAACAATTTATTTCCAGACATATTATAAGATAAAAAGTTGGGATGTTGTGTAAAACGTAAATAAAAACAGAATGCAATGATTTGAAAATCCTTTTCGACCTATTTTCAATTGAATACAATACAACTGACAATATATTTAAGGTTCAAACTGATAAACTTCATTGTTTTTTAATAAATATACCCTCATTATGAATTTGATGTCTGCAACACGTTCCAAAAAGTTGGCATGGGGCAACAAAAGACGCTGAAAGTTGTGGAATGGTGAAAAAACACCTGTTTTGAACATTCTACAGGTAAACAGGTGAATTAGTAATTGGAAAGGCTCAGTGGTTCACAAGCAAGGATGGAGTGAGGTTCAGCCCTTTGTGAAAAACTACATGGACAAATAGTCCAACCGTTTAAGAACAATGCATAATTGCAAGGAATTTACTGATTTCACCATCAACAATTCATAATATCATCAAAAGATTCAGAGAATCCTGAGAAATCTCTGCACATAAGGGGCATGGCTGAAAACCAGCATTGAATGCCCTTCGATCCCTCAGGTGGCACTGCATTAATAACCAATATGAGTGCATAAAGGACATTACTACATGGGCAGCTACACCTCAGAAAATCATCAGTAAACACAGTTCGTTGCTCCATCTACTGTGCAGCAACATCCTTAACCCTTTGATGCAAAACATGGGTCAAAAGTGACCCGGCTGAGTTTTTATCTTCTATATCTTTGCAATAAATTAATTCCATCATTCAGTATTCAAGGTATTCCTCAATTAACTTGTTTTTGATTATCATACATCCTTATTTTATTTTTTTCTTTCTTACTTTTTGAATAAAAACCCTTTTTGTATCACTACCCTTCTAATGCACAACATGGGTCAAAAACGACCTGCATTCATTTTCCAGGTTATTTCATGTATGGCTGAGTGTTTCTATGATATACTTTTGAAATAAATTCATTTTGTCATTTACTTTTCCAAATATGCAGTAAATATCTTGTTTTTGTTTAGCATAAATCATCATTTTAATTTTTATTTTCTTAAGTTATGAACAAGCACAGCTTTTGTAATTCTACATCAAGTTTACACACATGGGTCAGAAACGACCCGCATGCATTTACTACAGCGTTTGCTGGGAACTGTGAATTGTGCTTGTGTCAGACATTTCACAGCTCAGCACAGCACCCTTTGCCCATCTAATACATGTAAGGAATGTTTTTCAATTGTTCTAACATTACCTTAGAAAAAAATTGATTATGTTTAGGTTACCTTGAGAGTGAGTACATTACTTGTCAGAAAGTTACAAGTAATTACTATTAGCTACTGAGCTGTTGACATATTCTACTTTAGTTAGCTAATTTTATTGTAGTTGGCTTAGCTAACTACATAGTTAATAAATAAATAACTGGCCCCATTCACTGCTAAAGTAATTACTTGAAACAAATTATTATTATAGTATTAAGACATTTAATTTTAAATCACACTTGGATGGCCCATGTGTAGTAATATCTCATCTCATCTCATTATCTCTAGCCGCTTTATCCTTCTACAGGGTCGCAGGCAAGCTGGAGCCTATCCCAGCTGACTACGGGCGAAAGGCGGGGTACACCCTGGACAAGTCGCCAGGTCATCACAGGGCTGACACATAGACACAGACAACCATTCACACTCACATTCACACCTACGGTCAATTTAGAGTCACCAGTTAACCTAACCTGCATGTCTTTGGACTGTGGGGGAAACCGGAGCACCCGGAGGAAACCCACGCGGACACATGGAGAACATGCAAACTCCACACAGAAAGGCCCTCGCCAGCCCCGGGGCTCGAACCCAGGACCTTCTTGCTGTGAGGCGACAGCGCTAACCACTACACCACCGTGCCACCCGTGTAGTAATATAAAAAGTATTTTTGTTCATAAAGTAGGAAAGAAAAAATTAAATTAATGATTTGTGGTAATTAAAAACAAGATATTTAAAGAATACTTGGAATATTCAATCATAAAATAAATTGATTTCAAAAGCTAGAGCAAAGAAAAACTCAGTCAGCATGAAATAACCTCACTGTAAAACCCGATAAGGTCACTGAGCTCAAAAATTTTATTGAAACCGATTACATAAAAATTTTTGAGGTAAGTAACTTAATTTTTTAAGGTAAGATTTCTTAAAAATTACAATTAAGTGTAAAAAAAAGCAAAGGGGAGTCCCATATACGATTCGTACATTGGGGGAGTGCCTGTTAGAGAGCGCACTTGTCCTGGGCCATCGGCATAGTGAGGCCAGTTCCTTTCCTCGCCGCCTTTAACTTCCCCAGTGTTTCCACCAGGTCCCCATTCACTGCTGGGTGGACAGGGAGCGAGCCCCAGATCCCCGTCGAGCCGAGGCTCGAACCAGGGACCGTTCGCTTAGCGGTCAAGCGCTCTAACCACTTGGCCACCTGCGCTCCACAATTAAGTCTAACTATAGTGTAATTTTTAAGAAATCTTACCTTAAAAAATTTAAGTTACTTACCTCAAAAATTTTTACGTAATCGGTTTCAATAAAATTTTTGAGCTCAGTGACCTTATCGGGTTTTACAGTGCTGGAAAATGAATGCGGGTCATTTTTGACCCATGTTGTGCATTAGAAGGGGTGTGCATATGTTTTGCATCAAAGGGTTAAATGCAGCTGAATTCTCTGGGCTCGAGCTCATCTGAGATGGACTGATGTAAAGTGTAAAGGTGTGCTGTGGTCTGACGAATCCAAATTTTAAATTGTTTTTGGAAATCATGGATAGTGTGTCCTCCAGGATAAAGCGGAAAAGGACCGTCCAGGTTGTTCCCAGCTCAAAGTTCAAAAGCCAGCATCTGTGATGGGATGGGGATGTGTTATTGCCCATGGCATGGGTACCTTGCACATCTGTAAAGGCACCATTAATGCAGAAAGGTACATACAGTTTTTTGGTGCAAAAATGCTGCCAGCTAGATGGCATCTTTTTCAGAGATGTCCCTGCTTATTCCAGTAAGGCAATACCAAACCACATTCTGCACATGTTACAGCAGCGTGGTTTCATAGTAAAAGAGTGCAGGTGCTAAACTGACTTACCTGCCTCCCATTGAAAATGTGTGGTGCGTTATGGAGCAGAAAATACGACAACTGAGACCCCAGACTCCTGAGCAACTTAAGTTGTATATCAAGCAAGAATGGGAAAGAATTTCATGTTCAAACCTTAAACAATTAGTGTCATCAGTTCTCAAAAGCTTATGGAGTGTTGTTAAAAGAAAAGGTGATGTAACATAGTGATAAACACGCCCCTGTCCCAACTTTTTTTGGAACCTGTTGCAGGGAAATCTCAACCCTGTAGTGACATTAAAGTGTTTCTACCTGATAAATTAGCACAAAGTACACACACACTCATACACTATGTGTTGTATTATTATTATTATTATTATTGGACGGCACAGTGGTGTAGTGGTTAGTACTGTTGCCTCACAGCAAGAAGGTCCTGGGTTCAAGCCCAGTGGCTGGCGAGGGCCTTTCCATGTGGAGTTTGCATGTTCTCCCTGTGTCTGCGTGGGTTTCCTCCAGGTGCTCTGGTTTCCCCCACAGTCCAAAGACATGCAGGTTAGGATAATTGGTGGCTCTAAATTGACCGTAGGTGTGAATGTGAGTGTGAATGGTTGTGTGTCTCTGTGTGTCAGCCCTGCGATGACCTGGTGACTTGTCCAGGGTGTACCCCGCCTCTCATCCGTAGTTAGCTGGGATAGGCTCCAGCCTGCCTGCAACCCTGTACAGGATAAGCGGCTATGGATGGATGGATGGATGGATGTATTATTATTATTATTATTATTATTATTATTGTAGTAGTAGTCATAGTAGTAGTTGCAGTCTCCAGCTTGGAGTAGATGACCTCACTCATGGCTGGTGCTGGCACAGCAGAGGCCTTGTGGGTAGAGCAGCAGATGGAAGTAGGTGGGAGGCAGTGGACATGTGACTTACAGGGTAAAACAAACCTTCAGCCCTTCTCCTCTCTCTCCTTGGCCACCCTTTCTATACTTTTGACTGAGGTTTGTCTGTTACAGCTACTTCAGTCACTTGTTTACTGAGTTATTTTTTTAATCATCTTTCTGAGATGAAAATGATTTGCTCTAACATCATGCAATAGGAGAATCCCATAATTCAATATACTCAAGACACTACATCAGTGGCTGGTTTGTTTGAATGTAATAATAATTATTAAAGCACTCGTCATGATTTATGATGAAAAAACAACAACAAGGAAGACAAACAAACAACTTAAACGGCACGAATTGCAAAAAATGTCACCCATGATTCTATATTTAGAGGTAAAATGTTAAAAATGGTATCTGGAATGTTAAAACAAGGGTATCACTGTCTATTTTTGTGAGAATACAGAGGCCAGGTCAAAGGCACAATAATTTCCTCTCCACCCCCATATACAGCACACTGTCAGGCTTTTAGAAACATCATCAATGAGCTACCTCTGACAGCAATGAATGATGAACAAATCTCTGCCATTCACTGCAGTGATTATATGGTGGCTGAAGAAAAGGCTGTCATGTAGTTGTGTGATTGTAAATGGTGTCACTTCACCCTTCCAAATAACTTCCTTCTGAATTCGCTGACTAAGATGTCACACTTGCTTGATCTTATTTCTGTAACAGGCAGCACGGCAGTGCACTGCTCTATTGTAGAGAAAGGCTGGGATGGTAGTTATGTTAAACACACATATACACACACACACATGCAAACATGCACACACAGGACATATGAGGATAAGAGTCAGGTCAGGTCAGGTTTATTTATCAAGTCCAAAATTGCAAAATGTATGTTTTACAGATGTAAAGTCCCTTAACTTTTTCAAACTTTATTTTTTTAAATAATTATTCCACAAAATCCTAACAAATAAGGCTTAAAATGTGGATAAAATATTCTCATCTCATCTCATTATCTCTAGCCGCTTTATCCTTCTACAGGGTCGCAGGCAAGCTGGAGCCTATCCCAGCTGACTACGGGCGAAAGGCGGGGTACACCCTGGACAAGTCGCCAGGTCATCACAGGACTGGATAAAATATTATTACATTAAATGTTTTTTTTTTCACATTATTCTGTGTAAACTCTAGAGACCGTTGTAAGTGAAAAGCCCAAGAGACCAACAGTTTCTGAAATACTCAAACCAGACCATCTGGCACCAACCATGTCAAAGTCACAGAGATCACTTTTTTTTCATCCATTCTGATGTTTGATATGAACATTAGCTAAAGCTCTTGACTTGTATCTACATGATTTGTAGCACTGTGATGATGCCATATGATTGATTGGATAAATGCTTAACCATTGAAGCTTGTATTAAATATTCCTCCTGCACATGGTGAAATCAGGGGGTTCAGGAGGTTGGTTACCAAATTCACATTCAATCAAATGCTCTCTGGAGTGTTTCTGTCCCTCTCCCATGATGTAATTTTGTCAGTTACGACTTGATTTGGTGCAGATGTGGTATTGGTTTTTGCTGAAATAAATCACCTCAACATGACCCAGTCAAATTTTCTGTTTCTAAGGGAAATATGTAGCTATATGGAAACACATCAGAATTGTTAACCATGGCTGCTTTATGAATTGTCCATCTTGCAGCATTGGACACTTTGGGATGAAGAATAAAAAAACAAACAAACATTTTTTTTTCCAAAAATGATAACTGATGTACAGTGATGCATGAGCAATCCATGATGAAGAAGAAAGTCCAAAACCACAAAATAAAAAGAGAAACGATGAAGATCCTGACCAAAGTAGACCAAAGAAGGTGAAGTGTAGTGATCTGAAGGTCCTCTGTGAGGTGCTTGTCCTGAGGAACATGCTTCAGTTCTGAATCATAAAAACTGAGGTTAGAAAAGTGCATTTCTTTCTTTTACCCCATCACTACATTGTTACATTCTGTTCCTTGTTTGATAAGGTTCAGTATTGCTCAAAGTTCAGTACAGCATCCCTGCTGTGCTATTAAAAACAATCTCTCCTCCTGTCTCTCACAATGAACGTGTTTTGTTACTAAGATACTGCAGTTCTGTTGCCATGGCCGCATAGTCAAGCATCAAATGTTCCCTCCAGAAACAAATGACAATTACAGATTGGAAAGAAGAAAAATACTTTAGGTTTTATGCTGGAGTACATAATGAAATTTGTCATTCTAATACTAATTGGTTTCACGTCAAGCTTGGCCCCAGTGGCCTACTTTTAACTTTTATCTATTACATTTCAGAATCAGGGCGGCATGGTGGTGTAGTGGTTAGCACTGTTGCCTCACAGCAAGGAGGTTCTAGGTTCAAGCCCAGTGGCCAATGGGGGCCTTTCTGTGTGGAGTTTGCATGTTCTCCCCGTGTCTGTGTGGGTTTCCTCCAGCTGCTCTGGTTTCCCCCACAGTCCAGAAACATGCAGGTTAGGTTAATTGGTGGCTCTAAATTGACTGTGAATGTGAATGGTTGTTTGTCTCTGTGTCAGCCCTGCGATAACCTGGTGACTTCTCCAGGGTGTACCCCGCCTCTCGCCCATAGTCAGCTGGGATAGGCTCCTGCTTGCCTGCGACCCTGTAGAAGGATAAAGCAGCTAGAGATAATGAGATGAGATGAGATACTAATTGGTTTCACGTCAAGCTTGGCCCCAGTGGCCTACTTTTAACTTTTATCTATTACATTTCAGAATCAGGGCGGCATGGTGGTGTAGTGGTTAGCACTGTTGCCTCACAGCAAGGAGGTTCTAGGTTCAAGCCCAGTGGCCAATGGGGGCCTTTCTGTGTGGAGTTTGCATGTTCTCCCCGTGTCTGTGTGGGTTTCCTCCAGCTGCTCTGGTTTCCCCCACAGTCCAGAGACATGCAGGTTAGGTTAATTGGTGGCTCTAAATTGACTGTGAATGTGAATGGTTGTTTGTCTCTGTGTCAGCCCTGCGATAACCTGGTGACTTCTCCAGGGTGTACCCCGCCTCTCGCCCATAGTCAGCTGGGATAGGCTCCTGCTTGCCTGCAACCCTGTAGAACAGGATAAGTGGCTATATGGATAGATGGATAATTATCTTGTGGACTATAAATATTACAAACCAAATTTTTTGAAATAAGTCACTAGGGGGCATGGTGTAATCATAGTATACTGATACAGTTTGGACCAATGCGCTTTCCGTACCCACGGGAGTAAAGAACAATAAGGCGGCGTCCATGGGGTGAATACTTATGCACACTCCAGATTTCTGTTTTTCATCTTAATTATTGTTTTTCTCACAATAAAAAAACAATGTGCACCTTTAAAGTGGTAGGCATGTTGTGTAAATCAAATGGTGCTAACCCCCCAAAAATCCATTTTAATTCCAGCTTGTAATGTAACAAAACAGGACAAACACCAAGGGGGATGAATACTTTTGCAAGGCACTGTATGAGTAACTGAACATTTACTAGAGTAAAGAATTTGGCCAATTGATGACAAGACATATTACATTAATGGTATTTAGCAGACGCTCTTATCCAGAGCGACGTACAACATACCCAGAGCAGCCTGAGGAGCAGCTGGGAGTGTGATGCCTTGCTTAAGGGAACTTCAGCCATTCCTGGTGGTCCAGGGCATCAAACCAGCAACCTTTTAGTCGTAAAGCTGCTTCTCTAACCATTAAGCCATGGCTTCTCCTCTATACTGTATTTATATTTGGAATTAGGTGGCTGATCTTAGATTCTGATAGTTAAGCTTAGTCCATTTTTATTGCAATCCCATTCATACAGCTATTAGATGTTTAATGCCCTACTATGGATGCTCTAGGCTGAAGCAAAATACTGTGACTCAAGGACCATGAGGAAACATAAAGGTTATATACATATACCTGACTATAATTGCAACAAAATAGTTTAATAGCCCAAATAAAGCACAACAAATACCCTCAAACATATAGGTTCAAAGTTCAAAATCCCTTCCCATGTCAGGACCTGGTCTTCCCAGGAAGTCTCCTGTCCCAATACTAACCAGTCCCTTGAGGTGCATTGGGCGGTGCCAATCTCCATTTCAGTAGCCCTTGACCTCTCGCCTATTACATAGCCAGGGTTACAGTGGGGGTCTAGTCCTCTGGTAACCACGAGAGTTTGACTCCCTACTCACATCTATATTGTGGTGTGCCTCATCAAATGGCAGTATGTACCATTTTTACCTCACCTGGGATGGAGTCCTGTATTGTTTTCAGTGGGGTTTCTTTATTTCTTTGTTTTTTTTTTTTGTGAGCAGCATTACGGGAAAATGGCTGGATTAATCTTCAAACTTTCAGAATAGATGGACATTGGTCTCAAATAGAACTTCCAACATTTTGAGTGTCATCCAGTCAAGGTCACCAAAAAGGTCAAAATCTTTTTTTTGTGATATCTTCCTTCACATTCATCAAATTTACTTCAAACCAATTCCAAAATGTCAATCTTTCAGTTCTGCTTCCATTGATATGCTACATGATGTGGTATCTCTCATAGTTTTCTTTCAAACTTTTATTTGTTTGTTTGTGTGTATGTCTGTCTGTTAACAATCTAGTGTTTAGACGGTTGCACCGATTGACTTCAAATTTTCAGGCTAGGTGGGCAATGGCCCGTAGATTACCTGATTAAGTTTTGGGAGGTAATTGGGTCAAGGTGAAGCTTAATGTCACTGGAAAGGTCAACCTTTTGGTCAAAATAATATATTTTTCATTAGACTCAAAAATGGTTGCCAATAGATACATGTTTACTATTATGAGCATATAGGAAGTCCCATATGGCCTTTCATTTGGCACCATGATGTTTGACCTTGAATGACCTTGAAAGGTCAAACTCAAGGTCATGGATTTTCATAGGACAATAACCTGACAGCTGATGATTGGGAAATATTACCATTATCAACATATAGTTATAAAATAAGTGCTGCCAAGCGAGGTTTGTTTTTTTTATAATGGTCTTTGGTATGACTCAACCGCAAGTAAAACTCGCAATCTCCAGGTTGAGAGGCGGACATATTAACTACTTGGCCAGTCCACGGGCAAGAATATGAGTAACTATGAGTAAATCAACCATACAACTTAAATTTGTAGTCAACAATCTTGTTGGAAATTAGCAAAAGTTTCAGGACTCAAATAGTATTTGTTTTGTATTTGAGACTCAAATACTGAACAAATACTAAAATCAAATACCAAACAAATTGATGCATAGGATAAACAAATATGACTGAAATCCAATTAGAGACATCCTTTAACAACTGCATGTAGCGTCTTAAAATTTGCATAGTTAATAATGCTGGAGTTGCCAAAAATCCATTTCTTTGATGCTATATTTTAAGGCGCATGCTACAACATCATGTGGCTTGTGCAAAGCAAGTGGACATGCAATGCACAGATGATGTCTCATGGACATTACTCATATTCTGGGATCCTGCATCAGTCAGCAGCTAAGGAAGCCCTCCCACCACCATTTTGTTTTCAGCAGATGGCCACACCACCCACATAATAAACAACAAAAACCCTCAGGTGGGAGCTGGGGGGTCAGGGTGGCAGCTCTCAATGACTCATTCTCCCCCAGGGCCAAGTCCTCAGAGGAGCCAGAAAAGTTTTTATCTCGAGCTCAAGGCCTCGTGTACTATCCTGATTTACATCAACCTTTCCACAGATATCCTCATCTTTTCTTGTACCCAGCTTTCTCATTTTCCTCCATTCATTACATGGTCATTACTGTGAGTAGGGTCAAGCATGCTGCTATTTGATCAATAATGGATAAAATTGCAGGAAGGAAAATAGCAAGCAGAAGCAATATTAGTGGTAATAATGGTAGCTCAGAAATACACAGGAAACCAGACTAGAAAAATACAAAAAGAAAGAACTTATCTAATGCAGAATGACACCAACTTTGGACAAGGAAGTGTCAGAAACTATATCTAATAGCTTAAAAATCATACCTCTAATACTTTGATGTTGGATGAATGCACCAAATTAATTCATTTGCTTTGTTAGAGTTGATCTTAAGTAAAGAGTTGCACTCTGCAGATGCCTCTCTCTGTTCTGACATTCTTTTTTTAGACTGATTTTTATGAAAACAGGTACATTGAAAGAGGTCTTTTGTGCTGAATACTAAAAATAAACCTGAGCTGCCAAAGGAGAGAGAGAAAGAAAGAAGAAAGAACATGCAGAAGGTTGCAGGCTGCACAAGCTTTGTGAACAGAAGGATGGAGGGAGGAGGGAAATGTGGAGGCGTTTGCTCCACTCATCTAATCACTGGTTGTTTTTTGTGTGTGTTTTAAACTTTCACACACACACACACATATCTCATCTCATCTCATCTCATCTCATTATCTGTAGCCGCTTTATCCTGTTCTACAGGGTCGCAGGCAAGCTGGAGCCTATCCCAGCTGACTACAGGCAAAAGGCGGGGTACACCCTGGACAAGTCGCCAGGTCATCACAGGGCTGACACATAGACACAGACAACCATTCACACTCATATTCACACCTACGGTCAATTTAGAGTCACCAGTTAACCTAACCTGCATGTCTTTGGACTGTGGGGGAAACCGGAGCACCCGGAGGAAATCCACGCGGACACGGGGAGAACATGCAAATGCTGCACAGAAAGGCCCTCGCCGGCCACGGGGCTCGAACCCAGGACCTTCTTGCTGTGAGACGACAGCGCTAACCACTACACCACCATGCCGCCCCTATATATGTATATATATATATATATACAATCAGCAAGCACATACTCAACACACATGCAATCTCACGCTCACATATACAGACACTTTTTTTCTGAGTCACACATTCTCTTTCACACATATGCAGTTGTTAAAAGACTTGAGAGAACAGCTCATTTAGCACCAAGCAGCATACTGAGAGCAGACAGTACATCTCATGGAAGTGATGAAGTGTCACACAGTACCACCACAGTTGACCAGAGTCCACAGACTGTTTGCTGAAAGTTGGGAAAGTGATGGTGTCACACTTCATATAAAAGCAGGATCATCTATAACATGTTTGGCTTATGTGAGTTATAAAATCTGAGTAGGAAATGGTGGTGGTGGTGGTGTAGTGGTTAGCACTGTCGACTCACAGCAAGAAGGTTCTGGGTTTGAGCCCAGCGTCAACGGGGGCCTTTCTGTATGGAGGTTGCATGTTCTTCCCCTGTCTGTGTGGGTTTCCTCCTGGTGCTCCGGTTTCCCCCCACAGTTTAAAAGACATGCAGGTTACGTTAACATGAGGTGGCCTTGGGCTGAAGTACCCTTGAGCAAGGCATCTAACCCCCAACTGCTCCCCAGGTGCTGTAGAATAGCTGCCCACTGTTCTGGGTATGTGTGTGTGCATGCATGTGTTCACTGCTTCAGATGGGTTAAATACAAAGGACAAATTTCACTGTGCTTGAGTGTACATGTGACAAATAAAGGCTTCTTCTTCTTCTTCTTCTTCTTAAATTAGAGGAAACTAATCAATGCTGAATGTTTTAGCCCCACCTTCTGATAACACCATGCCCTGAAGTGTTTTATTCCACTTATACCACAGCAATTTGTCAATGATAAAAAATTTTAATCAATTTAAACCACAACACCATTTTAACTGTTTATAGTTATGTTTATTGTTGTGGAACAGCCACAAAATACTACACTTCCTGTTATCATTTGCAACAACAGCAATTAACAATACTTCCCTCGTCAGCCTCCCTTTTCTCCTCTCTCTCTCTCTCTCTCTCTCTCTCGAAGTTGGTAAGACCAAAAAAAAAAACCCAAAAAAACACTGTCTGTCATGTTACCTAGAGTCTCCTGACAAGAATAATGTACTGACAAATTAGCTGACACCGGTGACTCCTTCCATAAACACTTGGTAAACATTTCCCTAATAAGCAGAAAACCTCAATTATATATATATATATATATATATATATATATATATATATATATATATATATATATATATATATATATATATATATGATTTTAAAGATCTTTTTTAAAAGATTAGATTATATGGTGCATCTGCCATACAAGTTCCTGTGACTGTGATAGAAGCAATGATGTATTTGAATGAGCACCTCAGTATAAACCTGTGTGATTTGGAGTACAGCCAATGCCACTGTCAAACCTGCTGTTACAGAAAATTAATCAACACCTTCTGACCAGATTCAAGTACCAGTCATGGTATATGTTGTTACTACAAACAGTAATGCTTCAGCCTGTGCACCTGGAATCCAGTGACACATTGAAAACCTAACTAGCCAGAGAAAGTAGGCAGGAGACCATCAGGTTCAGCAACATTGTCCATGCTGTGCTATCTTAACATTTGAGTGGGAGAGTTGCCAAGCAACCGATTATCTTTCCTTTAAGGAATGGAGCGAGGACCTTGATTCTCTTGATTTAAAAATATACAGGAACAAAAAGATAGAGAAGATATAAAAACATATAAGTGTCCTTCATTTTGTGTGTGCATGTCCTTCACGTGTTTGGTTATATAAGAAAATGTTTGAATTCATGTCTCACATTCACTCAGATAATGTCCAATGGATTGCAGAGAGCCTAAACTTGGGTTGAAGCATGCTGTACTTCTGAACTTCTTAAAGTATCTATAAAGGTACAGCTTTGCACCACAAATCCTAACCCCAACTGACTATTTTCAGTACATAGATTGATGAGAATTAGACACAAGACTGTAGTAGTGCCCTAAGACTGAGACTGGAACCTCCAATTTATAAGCATCAACTCACAAATTGAGCTCTGGTTGATAAAATCGTGTCATTCTAAGTAGGGTTTTGAGCTCTGGTTGCTGTAAATTTGTCACTTGGCTGTGAGAACGCTTCTATCATGACCTTTGCTAATTTGTTGAAAGCTAAATAAATGCAGCTGATCATGGTGTGTGGGCGGACCCAATCATGAAATCATAGTTTATTGTGGTTTATTGTTTATGCTCTATCTATCTTTGTGTGTATGTGTGTGTGCGTGCGTGCGTGCGTGCGTGCGTGCGTGCGTGTGTGTGTGTGTGTGTGTGTGTGTAGACATGGTGGCTGTAACATCGTGAGCGATCAGCCTCCTACCAGCTTTTTTGCCTGTATGCCTGATGCAGCACAGAGGAGTTGGAAAGCACATCTAATGATTATTCATTATTAATTTAGATTAAATCCATGTGGAAAAGAAAAGAAAACCCTAATATGTCCCCTCCATCTGTAAAGGAAATGAAGCCTACTATGTCATTCCATATGGACAGGGAAAAAAATATCACTGTGTCCCTCCATATGGACAGAAAAACATAAAACCCCACCATGTCCCTCCATATGGACATAAAAACTTAAACCCCAGTATGTCCCTCCATATGGACAGAAAAATGTAAAAACCCACTATATATCTCCAATTAGAAATAAAAACTTAAACCCCACTATGTCTCTTCATGTGAACAGAATATTAAAAACCACTTTGTCTCATCATATAGACAGAAAAACATAAAAGCCCAGTATGTCCCTCCATATGGACATAAAAATGTAAAAACCCACTATGTCTCACCATATGGAGCAAAAACCTTAAACCCCACTATGTTTCTTCACATGGGCAGAACATTAAAACCCACTTTGTCTCTCCAGAAAAAACTAAACCCCACTATGCCTCTTCATGTGGACAGAAAAACATAAAAGCCCATTATGTCTCTCCATTTGGACAGAAAAATGTAAAAACTCACTATATCTGACCATATGGAAAGGAAACCTTAAACCCTACTATGTCTCTCCATGTGGACAGAAAAACATAAAACCCCACTATATCTCTCCATATGGACAGAAAAACATAAAACCCCACTATGTCTCTCCATATGGAGAGAAAAATATAAAAACCTACTACTGTATTTCTCTTCATGTTGACAGAAAAACATAAAACCCCACTATGTCTCTCCATATGGACAGAAAAACATAAAAGCCCAGTATGTCCCTCCATTTGGACAGAAAAATGTAAAAACTCACTATATCTGACCATATGGAAAGAAAACCTTAAACCCCACTATGTCTCTCTATTTGGACAGAAAAATATAAAAACCTACTACTGTATTTTTCTTCATGTTGACAGAAAAACTTAAACCCCACTAAATCTCTCCATATGGACAGAAAAACATAAAACCCCACTATGTCTCTCCATGTGGACAGAAAAATTTAAAAACCTACTACTGTATTTCTCTTCATGTTGACAGAAAAACTTAAACCCCACTAAATCTCTCCATATGGACAGAAAAACATAAAATCCCACTATGTCTCTTCATGTGGACAGAAAAACATAAAACCCCACTATGTCTCTCTATTTGGACAGAAAAATATAAAAACCTACTACTGTATTTTTCTTCATGTTGACAGAAAAACTTAAACCCCACTAAATCTCTCCATATGGACAGAAAAACATTAAAGCCCAGTATGTCTCTCCATATGGACAGAAAAACATAAAACCCCGCTATGTCTCTCTATTTGGACAGAAAAATATAAAAACCTACTACTGTATTTTTCATGTTGACAGAAAAACTTAAACCCCACTATGTCCCTCCATACGGACAAAAAAACCCCACCTTAAATTATGTCCCTCCATATAGGACAAAAAAAAAAACTAAACTATGTTGCCTTGGCTTAAATGGACAGAAGAACCTAAAACCGGTCATATCTCTCTGTGCCCCTTAATCCAGACGGAGAGTTAACCTCCGCTCTGTCGTGGTCCTCAGAGTTATATAAACATACGGATGTGCAGACAGATAAATCCACTGTCTCCGCCTCATGCGGCCTTATTTTTTGTCCATATCGGGCTATGTACGTTGAAGGGGTTCCCATCGTTCTCTCACGTCATCATCAGGGAGTGAATGTAGGAGCTACAGAGACACATGAGGATAGTGAATCCGGTGTGTCAGTGCACGCCCCCGTCGCTCCTTTTCTCAGGCTCTTTCTCTATATAAAGGGCCTGGATGCGGTATTTCCACCAGAACCCATCCACCAGCCAAGAGAACTATTTTATCTGATTTATCTTGAAGTGATATTTGCCCATCCAGAAACGCGAGAATTCTGAAACAATGCTTGTTTGTTTGTTTCTTGAAGTTTTCATTTTCTTTATCCCGCTACTTTTCACTGCCAAACAGTTGCCTCAATGATTAAATAGGCAGCTAGAACATTTACAGCCTGTTCCTGAAACGGCGCTCGATTCTTGTCACACATCGGCGGTGAGAGTGAGGACACCTGTTGGCTTCAGCCAGGAAAAATGTACCGCTCCACGAAAGGCGCCTCGAAAGCGCGGAGAGATCAGATCAATGCCGAGATCCGCAACCTGAAGGACCTGCTGCCCATTTCGGACGCAGACAAGGCTCGCCTGTCCTACCTGCACATCATGTCCCTCGCCTGCATGTACACAAGAAAATCCGTCTTTTTTTCTCAAGGTAGGTCCGGTGTTTTTCACTGAAAGGTTCTTTTTTTTAATCTGCTTTATCAATATTCAGTGTAATAACGTCATTGCATTCAATCCGAGAGCGTCACGTTAGGGTAGTTGCTGTCCGTGGTGCTGATGTTCACAGTCCTGCCACAGGACTTTGCTGTTGTTGGAACACTTATTAAGCTTTGCTATTATAATCGTTTTTGTAACTGTATATTTTAATTTTAATGAGCCTCATTCTTATATTTCCCTCTAAATGAGAGCTGAACTGGCTGGTCAACATTAACTTATTTTCTTCTTGTATCTAGATTTAAGCTCAGCCGGGACCCAGGATGTGAGGCCAAGCTTCATGTCTCTTCCTGAACTCTCAGAGCTCATGGACACCTTACCAGGATTTCTACTCTTGCTGACAAGTGAGGGCAAACTCCTCTACTTGTCCGACAACGTCACTGAACACCTTGGGCACTCAATGGTGAGATGTAGGAATTGTTTATTTATATATATTCCTTTAAGGTTCGATTATGCACCTTGGCGATGATCTTTTACAATTATTTTTTCCTCCAACTTGACAAACATTGACTTTTTTTCATCAAGAACTATTCAGGTTTATTTGTAAATTGCATAACTTGTAAACTGTAAATATAATTTTTTTCATGATTACAGGTAGATCTAGTCTCTCAGAGTGACAGTGTCTATGACATCATTGATCCAGCCGATCACTTCATCATGAGAAGCAATCTTGTGCCAGTCACTACACCTGACACAGGTAATAGGAGACACATGAGTCATTCCATCTGTCTTGGAACTTCATGCTCCAGATGCTCAAAATGAAACCAAATGTTCATTCATCATCTCTATGAATATGTCTATTTTTAGAGCGCCTCTTTCGTTGTCGCTTCAACACTTCAAAGTTTGTGAGAAGGCAGGGTTCTGGTAACAAGGTGGCTCTGGTGCGAGCACGCTGCCTCCCATTGCCCTACCATGCATCATCTTATTGGACCTCCAATGCAGTGTGGGTGTGTTTCTGCTCACCTCTGGAGCTCCAGGCATCAAACCCTGCCAGCACTAGGAACCCACTCCCTACCCCACCAGCTGAGCAAGCTTTCCAGCTGACCTCCTTCCACTCTCAGCATAGCCATGATATGAGGATACAGGCAGCCCAAGAATGGTGATTGTCTAAATGATCCAATACACATTGGTACTATAATTACTAGCCAAAAGGAAAGGTAAATAGAAATTACTGTTTTCTTTCCTTTTTTCATGGCAGTGTCAGTGTCTATTTGGGTTATGATGTGGACACTCTACGTTCTCGCTCCTGGTACAGCCTGTTACATCCTCGAGATCTCTCTCATGCATCTGCACAGCACTGCACACTGGGTGAGTTTTATATACTCGTGTCACATGTACAGCCACTGTTTAACTTCACTCATGCTGACAGCAAAAGAGAAAATATGGTATTGATACAGTATTTCTTCATTCCTTTCTAGTGCATGGAGGGGAGAGGCAGGTGGAGATGGTGGTTCAAGTAGAGGCAGCTGATCATTCATGGGTCTGGCTTTACATGGTCCTTCAGCTCCAGACTGGAGAACATCCCATTACCTGCCAGAACTATGTAATTAGGTACTACCCTTTTTTTTTATACCTTTAATAGTCTTCTTTTGTGATTAATTGTGTGACATTATGTAAAACCCCAATACACCTTTCTTATGTTCCTTCATCCTTTAGTGAGTCTGAAGCATGGTCTGTGCGTCAGCAGCTGAACTCTGAGCAAAACCAGCTAGCTCTCCTGTACCAGGAGGGTTTGACTCAACAGGTTTCCCATCCCCTGTCTAGCCCAGAGCAAGTCTTCACCCCCAGCAGTAGTGGCTTGTCTGCTCAGTCATTTGACTTTAGCATTACTGTCTCTGGACACAGCTCTTCTGAGGAACTGCCCAGCACTTCCACTCTTCAGTCAGGCCTGCCACTGGGCTCTGCTCCCTGTTCAAACTTCCCCCTAGATGAAAATGACTTTTCCCAACAACATGGAAGCCAACAAATATGCTTACCAGAGGGCACAAAGTTCTCCACAAGATCAGCCCTTACTCCCCATTCCTCTCTGACTGTCATGACCAGTATGGCATGCCCAGCTACCCAAACCCCTGTGCCTCTAACACCTCTTTCCAATCCTTGTATGTTCAAATCAAACAGCCTAGGGGAGTTGCTTTGCACGCCCCCATACACTCCAAGACTTGGAGGAGATCGTTTTATGTTTGGTGATGATTTCTTTAAACCAGACTCATCCAGCACAGTCACCCAAACCATGCACTCATCCAATCACCCAACATCCCACTCAGCAGATGTAGGGGTGACACTATCTGTACAGCATGGTAGCAGGGCTCTATATGAGAAGTTACCTCCTTCCCCAGATAGCCCAGCTAATGATGAATGTGTCCTTATGGCATTACCAGAGATCAGAGGGCCTCTGTATGTAGATGTCCCTCATTCTATCCATCATGGTCCACCCGAGGGCCTCCTGACACCAGAGGCTTCTCCTACTGAACAGCGCTGTCCAGCATTTTTCTCCCAGCAAGCTAAAGATGAAAAAGAAAAAATTGAGATCTCCCTATTAGCTCAGTATCTCAGTTCAGTTGCTGAGGGCTTCTGGAAAGATCGCTCAGTATCTACACGTCCCTTCTCCCCTGTCACACTACAACAAACCTTTCCACCCACCATGTGCTCTGGAGAAGCTCAGTCAACACAGGATCAAGACGAAATCTCTTTACTGCAAGAAAAAATTGTTACCTCTCTCCCAGCTCCTTATTTCTCTTCCCCTTCCCCACCTCCTCTTCCTCACTCCAATATAGAGCATATTCCTCCTGCCCCAGTGAGCACCTGCTCCCCGGGATACATTCAGGAGGAGGCCCTAGTTAGTGTGCAGCACCTCTGTAGTGTCCAGGCGACGCAGAGTACCAGCACAGTTGGGGAAAGGTCACTGGAGTCAGGAGCACACGATGAGGGAAAGGCTTTAATGGAGAGTATAATGGATGATGAGATGACTCTCCCAGCCTCTCCACAGTCCAGCCCTGCTCCAGAAAATGACCCTACCCCTGGTCTACCTTGTGCCCAGTCCCTCCTGGAGGAGCTGGTCAACATGGAACCCATGTTCGAGGCAGCTGCCTCGATTAACCCTGCCTTGAGGCAACAACCTGAGTTGTATCAACTCCCTTTTCAAGAATCACCACAGCACTTCTATCAAGGTGAGAATTAATGAAAGGGTTTGATATTTCATTTGTTTTATTCAAATTTTGAATTTTGATCAGGTTTTAAGATGATAACTTTCTTCTTTATGTCTTGTTCTCTTTCAGATGGAACCAGTGATCACATGTTCTAAAATAAGTCTGTGACTTAATTGATAAAGTATGGCATATTGTCAGTTTTCACATTTTTCGCAGATTATATAAATAATTATGCTTAAAGAAATTTCAGAATTGAAAAATGTTTATTTTGTGTTTGCACTTTAACAAAATGAATGTCATATGAGCACTTATATTCATGGACTGTCATTTTGAGGAAAAAAAAATACTTAAATGTATTCTTGCAATGGCAATTTTACCAAGTGCCACTTTGGTATTCACTTATAGTGAAGACTGTGTTTTACACAAGGATAATATTGAAGAATATTGAAACTAATTTGTATTGGTTCTATTGCACCCATACACCAATGTAGAGTTGTCTACAGCAAAGTAGAGGATTGATTCCTAATCTCTTGTTATTTGTTATTTATTATTCTGTTGTATGCAAAGAAATGTTTGTGCTTGTGTGATTACAGTATACGGTATAGAGACATGAAAATATTTTTCTTTCTATTCTATCAAAATGTTATCAATGATAATAAAGATGTTACTTCCTTGCATGGTCATGTTGTTTCTAAGGTAAGAAAATATTTGTATTAAAATATGCAGCAGTCAATTAAATTAAATTAAATGCAACTTTATCAAAGCAAGGAGCATCAGTGGCCATGAATTTATTAATTCTGCCCCCAACAAGGCTATTGTTTTTTTAACACTTCCTGCTTTTCATTTAGAGTCTTTTTAGTGTGTCTCCATGGTTTCATAGACCTGAGAGCTGCTGAGTGACGCACATGATGAGGCGCTAGCAATTTTCCTGACGTATGCTCTTGACTCGAGGCATGACGGAGACAATCAGCTTCCCACTCCAACACACACACACACACACACACACACACACACACACACACACACACACACACATCCTATACTTATTCACTCAGCCTACACAGTGCATGATAATACCCTATATGGCTTTTCCTGCCTCCCTCTCACTTTCTGTCAGCCTATGCCTTTTCTTTCTCGAACTGTCTTTGGCTCCATTTTTTCTCCTGTTGCTGAGGCATTTTACATCCTGCAATGCAAGCTCCACCTCCCTGGCCCTGCTAACATGTCAACTTTATTCAGTTCAGTTCCTGCCCATTAAGAGTGTCCAACATATCAACGACCCACCTACTCCCACACATACCCAAAAATATCACCATGCTCATCCGCATCCTCCCATTGGCCACTACTGTGGCCACCACCACCACTCTTTCTCACTCTCTGTCTCATCTCCCTGTCCTTGTGAGAGAAATGGCCTTTCAGCACTGAAGAGGAACCAAAATAGACAGGTCTGAAAAGAGGAAGAAAAAAGAGAGATGAGGTTTGGGGGCCCACAAGGACTTTCGATGCTCGCTTGCTCCTCTCACTTTCCTCCCACTCCTGCAATCAGTCAGCTGCACTTCTTTTCATCCTCCCTCTTTCACACATCTGTGCCTGCTCATTCATTAGTCCCCTCTTTCCTTTCCTTATGAGTCACCCTCACCTCTTGCATCCATCTCTCACTCTCTACCCCTTTGCTTCATTCCCATGTTTATTATCCTCTGGTTGAGCATCCTCCAGCTACAGCCGCACAAACAGCCCATATACAAGCCCACTTGTACGGCTGTGCAAGAACAAACAAGAAAGTTTCAAGCTCCTTGTGTGCTGCAAAAAACCATAAACACATCATCCATCGTATTCCGTGAGAGAGGAAATAAACAGTCGTTAAGTAATCATGTTATAATATCAGTGCAATAAAAAGATCTGTATGGCATAAATACAGACAAACCCTAAAACATACTAAATTCTGTGAATCTCTGAAGCTCCATTTACAATCTTCCATTTAAAAGATTGGCATATTTAGCTAGCATGGCATTCCTAATACAATGGATTGTGAATACATGCCTATCTCCAGCTTGACATCTGGTGGTTAATAAAATGAACTGCACAGTGCAGATATGCACCAGTTGCATCACTTTCATGTACACCACTGGAAAAAACTGTGATTACATCTGAAAAAAAAAAACAACTTTACAATACCAAAACAATAAAATACAATAAATGTGTTGTGGTTTAGATGGGTTAAGAAGGTAGCACAGCAGGTAACATTGCCTCATCACAGCTCCAGGGTCCAGAGCTTGAGTAACTGTCTGTTTAGAGTTTCTGCACATGTTTTCTCTGTGTCTATATCGATGTCCTCCAGGTTACCTGGTTTCTCACAAATTCAGGCCAGTATGTAGACTGGCTATGCTAAATTGCCTTTAGGCATGAACAAGTATGTGATGTGATGGACTTGCATCCCATCCAGGGTGTATTCCTGTCTAACATCTGTCTAAGTGTTTCCCAGGATAGGATCCTGATCCACCACAACCCTGACCATGATAACATGGTTACTGAAGATAGCATGCTTTCATCTGTTTTGGTGTTTAGCACGCAAACACACACTGTTCCGAATAAGAAACATTACAAATTAGAAACATTACTCAACATATTAATTTTTAGTAAACTGTACTTACATTAAGTTAAAGTACTGAAGTACTTGCTTTTAAAAATACTTAAGTATTAAAAGTACATTTTCTGTCAACACGTTGTATTATTGCCACAACATTTACAAAACCTCATGCCTCTGAAGCGACCGACTGGATTATTTTGTGAATTCACAAAATGAACGCATGCTGTGCATCATGGTGGTTTAATGTTAAGCTAGTTAGTCAGTGAACCTCCACCTGACATGCTAGCAAACTCTTTTCAAACTCAAAATCATATTGGGTAGTTAACGTTACTAGAAAAGAAAGATTTCTACATTTTGTTTATTTGGCAAGATTACGCTAAAACATATTTTTGAAAGGACTTCAGATAGGTAGATAGATAAGTTAATGTTATTCATGTTAGCATAACTCTGTTTTTACATGCTAACTGACAGTGTCCAAGTTAACTAGTTATGTGTTAGCGTTAGCCATGGACAAGGCAATGGCAACTTGGCAGGAAAATCCATAGAAAGTCATTTGACTAACCAAACTGTACAGCTATTGCAACGTTATCGCTAGCTCTAAAAGCGCAGACAACTTCACTGCAAGCTTTATCTTGAAGCTCAATATGCTCCAGGTTGGACGGCAAGTTTTTGTAGGCCGTGATGTGGTTCGTTTTAGGCAAACAAAGCAAACATTTAAAACAAAACAACTCTTTATTCCTTTCAGAAAACTGAAACATGGGTTCTAGGTATGGCCATGAGTGCATGCATTTCCAGGATGAACTGCCTCTTTCCATTCTGCCATCAACTGATCGTGTTAAATAATGCTGTTGAGAAATCACTGAATTTGATTTTATACAGTCTATGGATGTGACGTGACCCTTGTGATTACTGATCGGCTGTCTCAATGTCACCTGTGATAAAACCAATCATGTTTTAGAAAAGAAAAAACATCCACTTTCAAAGCTGCTTCATAGTAACGAGTAACGAGGACCTTGATAGAAATGTAGTGGAGTGAAAAGTACGATATTTGTCTTTCAAATGTAGTGAAGTTAAAGTCATAAGTTTCCAAAAAAAATACTTAAGTAAAGTACAGATACTCAAAAAGTGTACTTAAGTACAGTACTTAAGTAAATGTACTTCATTGCTGTCTACCTCTGGAAGAGAACAATCAAACTCTGCACAGAAAGGCTCCAGCTGACCTGCAGGTTCGAACCCAGGACTTTGCTTGCTACATATTAACTACTGCACCACCATGCCACCCAAAACTATCATCACAGTCTGTATGATAACTAATAACTAATCAATGCCGAGTTTCCCAAATACATCATAGCACAAAGATCATTGTTAAATGGTAGAACAAGTAGCACAGTGAACACTCTCTCT
Source organism: Neoarius graeffei (assembly GCF_027579695.1). NCBI lineage: Eukaryota > Metazoa > Chordata > Actinopteri > Siluriformes > Ariidae > Neoarius > Neoarius graeffei. The sequence continues at coordinate 63,565,307 of NC_083580.1, read as the reverse complement.
CCTAGTTTGATTGACTGATTCATTTTATTTGGTATAAAAATCAGAGTACAACACATTAAGCACCATTGGGAATACAATAGTAAATAATGAGTTTAAAATAGTACTACAAAATTAATACCAAGTATAACTCAAAAAAGTCCAGTAGGGGACTTATTTCCATTGAGGTCCTCAGCTCATCTCATTATCTCTAGCCGCTTTATCCTGTTCTACAGGGTCGCAGGCAAGCTGGAGCCTATCCCAGCTGACTATGGGTGAAAGGCGGGGTACACCCTGGACAAGTCGCCAGGTCATCACAGGGCTGACACATAGACACAGACAACCATTCACACTCACATTCACACCTACGGTCAATTAGAGTCACCAGTTAACCTAACCTGCATGTCTTTGGACTGTGGGGGAAACCGGAGCACCCAGAGGAAACCCACGCGGACACGGGGAGAACATGCAAACTCCACACAGAAAGGCCCTCGCCGGCCACGGGGCTCGAACCCGGACCTTCTTGCTGTGAGGCGACAGTGCTAACCAATACACCACCGTGCCACCGGTAAATAAAATCATGATCATAATATTAACAACAACAATACATATATACAATGAGTGGTGAATAGCACTGATGGCGATAAAAATGAACTAATAATTTAAAAAAAAGTTAAGATGCTCTTAGCGCTAAGAGGCTTTTGGGAAACCCACCACAGTTCTTCATTTTCTTTCAGTAAGCCAAAAATAAGCTTATTGTCGTTTATAATACAACCCCCCCCCCCCCCCCCCCAAGATTTTTCCCCCTCACACACACAGCCCATTTTTTCTCACGCAGTCCATTCTTTCAGCCCAAAACCACTTAAACACTCAGCACGTCGTAATCACGACCTCCGAACTCGTATTCACGAACTTCTGCTGAGGACTTGAAGGTGGTGTGAATTGGGTTTTTTTGTGCAGTTCCTTGTTGTTCCGCTAGAGGTCAGTGTCAACTTTTTACTGGGCGAAGCGTGGAAGAACTGTAGAAACGTGCGCGTTGACGTCACTTTCAAGATGGTGGCGGTGATGGCTGTAACATAAACGCAGAAAGAGGTCAAAATTTCTTCTGTTCTGGTGTCAGTGAAAAGAGAAAGTGCATTTTTTAAAAGCGTTTTTATAATTTACGAATTTGGAAGTCTGTCAGCAGGTTAGACTCAGGTATGTAGTGTTGTCTTTAGTAAAAATATCAATATGAATATCATTAGGTAGCGGTGGTTTGCTGATGGTCTGAACATGTTGGTCATATAAGTGTTGAATCAAGTGACGACATTTCAGTAAATATTAATATTGTGTTATTTGTGTTCTTTTGGGTGCAGCCTGCTCAGTATGGCTTTTCTTGGGAATCTGAGGCCGATGCTGTCTTCAGTCTTGCAAGGTGAGTTTGGCACAAGTCGTGGAATGTATTAATTATAGCCAAAATCCCCAGTTCTTCTTGTTCTTCTTTCATCACATTTAGAAATTGTTCCCAGATGAAACGAATACCGCAGCCTAACACACGGTTTTATCCTGACCCTGAGTTGAAAACTAATGTTTCAGAGTTTTTGTACCCTTTCCTTAGGACGCTTCAGAGGAAGTCATTAAAGGTGCTGACTGCAAAGCTGAATTCTGGGCAGAATTTTCTATTGCTGTTGGAGTTTTGAAATGTTTCACTGCTGCACATACCGTGTATCCTATGTATAAATGTTTTGCCGAGATAAAACGTCTCATCTCATTATCTCTAGCCGCTTTATCCTGTTCTACAGGGTCGCAGGCAAGCTGGAGCCTATCCCAGCTGACTACGGGCGAAAGGCGGGGTACACCCTGGACAAGTCACCAGGTCATCACAGGGCTGACACACAGGCCCTGTCCACACGGCAACGGATTCAAGTGAATCTGATAAAATTGTTTATCGTTTTGGCCTGGCGTCCACACGGTACTGGCGTTTTGGGTGCCCCAAAACGAAATCTTTTGAGAATGGGTTCCAGAGTGAAAAAATCTGGCAACAGCGCCGTTGCGAAGTCGTCTGGATGAGTAGAACGGATTTGTTTATGATGACGTCACAACCACATGACTGTCAGTGCTTCACGCCGGGTAGAAGTGTAACGAACTCGATGCGAGTTGTCAACAAATCCTATAACTTGGTTCATGAAATGCGCTTACAAAATATTTTCACTTTGAATATTTATTGTGTAATGATGCAAAGTGAGAGAATAGCCCTTAGGGCAGAGTCTTTAGTCCAAACACTGCGGAAGCAGTACCAAACCGCGCACCGCCCGTGCGCTTTCCAAAAACAAAAACAATCCCACCAGCAAAAATAGGAAAAAAAAAAAAAAGAGCGATCTCACCTCTTCAGATGTTGGTTTAAGTCCGACAATACATTCCTCAAAAAGGGCGTAGAAGAACAAAGTAATCCATCAACGTGTAGCATTCAATTTATTCCGGACCATTAAAGAATTCTGGAGGATATCAGAATGTTGGCGTACCGGCTTCCATCTACCTCCATTCATTCCTCTTTCCGCGTCTTTCGCTTTACGCTACTGATTAATAATCAAAACTTTATGTGGCTGATGCTACAGAAGAAGGGGTTTATGCGCATGCGTCTACTTCTTCTGTTGTTCTGGTGTCTCCGATGGGACCGTCTTACAGCGCACGTAGAGGTGTGGCATGTGTATTGCATCGTTTTCAGCAAGTGTTGCGTTGCCATATGAACCTGATATTTTACTGATCCGTTGCCCATGTGGACGCGATATTTAAAAAAAAAAAAAAAATCTCGTTGCCGTTTGGATGTAGCCATGGACACAGACAACCATTCACACTCACGGTCAGTTTAGAGTCACCAGTTAACCTAACCTGCATGTCTTTGGACTGTAGGGGAAACCAGAGCACCCAAAGGAAACACATGCGGACACGGGGAGAACATGCAAACTCCACACAGAAAGGCCCTCGCCGGCCACGGGGCTCGAACCCGGACCTTCTTGCTGTGAGGCGACAGCACTAACCACTACACCACCATGCCACCTGTGAGATAAAATGTGTCCCGCATTTTACAATTCTGGAGATTGCCAACGCAAGTGAGCAACAATATCATGTGACCACCGTGGGGTGTGTTTGACCTACTTTTAACCAAAACAAGTCGGTATGGGCAAACATGGCAGACAGTAAAAAAGAAAAGGAAAGCCTGCCTAGTGAGTGCAACTGCAAGATAGACCAAGGTTAGAAGACATGTCATTGTTCTGGACCGATAACTAAATCATTCTAGCTAGCACTTAGCTATTTTACCCTTAGAATGCATGGGCCCGACTCCACGGTAGCGAGTATAATGTTCTGATCTTACAGAAAAAGAAATGATAACACAAAAGCAGTAATATTTGTCTTTAGTTTCACGGATCTATTCGTGAATGTCAACCACAAATTGCATACCTGTCACTCAAAACTCTCCGAGGTTGATGCAGAGTAAACAATGTTTTCTACGCATTGCCATCTTGGTGTGACGCAGTTCCATAGTTAGGCTAATTAGTTAAAGCTCGTTGCGTTCAGCTATTTCTGTAGGGCCATACGGTTTACCTCAAGTGGTAGGAAAACGGTCCCAAAATGGAGAAAAGCGACCCTCAGCACATCAAAGTGATCACATCTCATCCACGTTGTATTGTTCTTGCAAGAAATCGGAAAATGGCATGCACAATAAAAAATTTTTTTTTAAATTTCAGATGACTTTGCAGTCAGCACCTTTTTAAAATTTTCTTGACACATTTGTGTACTAGTCTTTTGTTCGACCAGCTAAATGCCCTCTAGAATGTAGAATCCTGCCCCCAGAAGAGCAAACATGATTTGTTGTGTTTGGAGCTTTGCGTCTCAAGATGTTCTCTTTTCCAGTTATCCTTGTTTGAGAGGAAAAATGGTTGGAATGTATTCATTTCTAAGAGAGTAGAAGTTTTTGAAATTTGGTGCTTTGGTGACTGGCACTTTTTGGAGGAGTGTTTTACTAATGTGGGGCTGTTCAGTGCCTGAATGTTGTTACCTCAAAATTGATCTAGAACATGACGAATGTTTTTATACACTGCCGGGGCTTCCCTTTGAGTACAAATGCGGCATATTTTATCTCTAAGTGTAACACTTAAAATTAATTAAGTATACTATTTATTTACACTTCATTACATTTTAGCCATTAACCAGAGTTGTTGCATGCCAGTATGAACATCTGGACATAGCACCCAGTGCTGAATTATTATGGTTATATACGAATGGTGATCTTTCTTAAGGCCTCTGCATGCTCTTGCGACAAGGCTTTCGCAGACAGTTGTAATTTATTGTTGAGCGGGGGAATAGGCGTGCGCGATGTTATTCACCGGCACAACGCAAGGGGGCGCGAAGTCGCTAGGAGTAGTTGGTGGGTGTGGTTAGTGGAGTGTTTATCCTCCGGTTACTTATAATGACTAGAACTTTTTTTTTATAATGACTAGAACTGGAGTCGTATAGATGTACATACTTCCTCACTTCCTCAATCAACCGCTCTTCGTGCTGCTCCATCTTCGCTCGTGTTTTTAAAAATGCTGGTCGTGAAAACAAACCAAACCGGGAAAGTAGGGAAGCGGAAGTGCGTGTACAGCGGATGTAGAGTGGACCAATTTGAGCCCTCTTGTCTGCGACACTGTCTGCGAGGCTTCTGCGGTGGTCACAATTTTTGGGAGGTGCGTGCAGAGCGTCTGCGAAGGTGGGGGGGCTACGCAGACACTGTCTGCGACGCTATCTGCGAGGACTGGGTTGTCAGCATAAATTGGCCTTTAAGCTACAAGCCTCCCTGTGGTGACCCTGCAGCTCTCCATTACGATTGTATATCTGAAGCAAATCGCAGCCATTTCATGAGGAATATAAATAAATGAACACTCTATATTATGTTACTGTTGCAGCTTCCCAATGTGTGTTCCCCTGGTCAAGACCTCTATTAACCAGGACCATGGCTACACTCAATCAGATGCATCGCAAAGGCAAACCATCCCCACCGCCCAAAAAGCTCGGTGCCACATTCGGTCGACCGCAGTTGAAGGCTGTAGTTCTGAAGACCATGATCAGGAAGCCTAAAAAGCCCAACTCGGCCAACCGCAAATGTGCACGGGTTCGTCTCTCCAATGGGAAAGAGGCAGTGGTGTTTATCCCTGGTGAAGGACACAATCTCCAGGAGCACAATGTTGTGTTGGTGCAAGGAGGTAGGACGCAGGATTTGCCAGGCGTCAAGCTCACAGTAGTCAGGGGTAAATATGACTGTGCCCATGTCGTGAAGAAGAAACAGTAATCCCTGGAAGCCGATTGAGACTGCCAAATGAGGTTTTGGTTCTTTTTTTTTTCTTCCAAAGAATTGTTGATTTATTGTATGTATTTACAATAACGGGGCATCTCTATTCTTGACATTCAATTTTGGGTGTATAAATGTTCTTACTGTCACGGTTACAACAGAATAAACCTGCTCAGAACTGAGGATTATTTTGTGAATACTTTTTTTTTTCCTCTTCAATAGACAGACAAAATTTAGGAAGGTGTACATGTTAATGAAATTGTACAGTGCCTTGAAAAAGTATTCATACCCCTTGAACTTTTTCACATTTTTCCACCTTACAACCACGAACTTAAAAGTTTTTTTAATTGAGATTTTATGTGATAGACCAACACAGAGTAGCACATAATTGTGAAGTGAAATGAAAATGATAAATGGTCTTCAAAATTTTAAACAAATAAAAATCTGAAATGTGATGTGCATTAGTATTCAGCCCCCCTGTGTCAATACTTTGTAGAGCCACCTTTTGCTGCAATTACAGCTGCAAGTCTTTTGTGGTATGTCTCTACCAGCTTTGCACATCTAGACACTGAAATTTTTGCCCATTCTTCTTTGCAAAATAGCTCAAGCTCAGCCAGATTGGATGGAGAGCGTCTGTGAACAGCAATTTTCAAGTCTTGCCACAGATGCTCAATGGGATTTAGGTCTGGACTTTGACTGGGCCATTCTAACACATGAATATTCTTTGATCTAAACCATTCCATTGCAGCTCTGGCTGCATGTTTAGGGTCATTGTCTTGCTGGAAGGTGAATCTCCTTCCCAGTCTCAAGTCTTTTGCAGCCTCCAACAGGTTTTCTTCCAGGATTGCCCTGCATTTAGCTCCATCCATCTTCCCATCAACTCTGACCAGCTTCCCTGTCCCTGCTGAAGAAAAGCATCCCCACAGCATGATGCTGCCACCACCGTGTTTCACAGTGGGGATGGTGTGTGCAGGGTGATGAGCAGTGTTAGTTTTCCGCCACACATAGCGCTTTGCATTTAGGCCAAAAAGTTCAACTTTGGTCTCATCTGACCAAAGCACCTTCTTCCACATGTTTGCTGTGTCCCCTACATTTCTTATGCCTGTCTTTCAACAATGGCTTTCTTCTTGCCACTCTTCCAAAAAGGCCAGATTTGTGGAGTGTACGACTTATAGTTGTCCTGTGCACAGATTCTCCCACCTGAGCTGTGGATTTCTGCAGCTCCTCCAGAGTGATCATGGGCCTCTTGGCTGCTTCTCTGACCAGTGCTCTCCTTGCTCGCTCTGTCAGTTTAGGTGGACGGCCATGTCTTGGTAGGTTTGCAGTTGTGCCATACTTTTTTTGCATTTTTGAATGATGGATTGAACAGTGCTTCTTGAGATGTTTAGAGCTTGGGATATTTTTTTATAACCTAACCCTGCTTTAAACTTCTCCAGAACTTTATCCCTGACCTGTCTGGTGAGTTCTTTGGTCTTCATGATGCTGTTTGTTTTTCAGTGTTCTCTAACTAACAAACCATTGAGGCCTTCACAGAACAAGTGTATTTATGCTGAGAGTAAATTACACACAGTAGGACTCTATTAACTAATTAGATGACTTCTGAAGGCAATTGATTGCACTGGATTGTATTTAGAGGTATCAGAGTACAGGGGGCTGAATACTAATGCACACCACATTTTTCAGATTTTTATTTGTTTAAAATTTTGAAGACCATTTATCATTTTCTTTTCACTTCACAATTATGTGCTACTCTGTGTTGGTCTATCACATAAAATCTCAAACTTAAGTTCGTGGTTGTAAGGTGGAAAAATGTGAAAGTTCTAGGGGTATGAATACTTTTTCAAGGCACTGTATATGGGTCCGTCTCAGAAACTGGTCTCTCATTTGGGACATTATGGTCAAAAAAGAAATGTTCTAATTTTACTTTTTTTTTTTTTTGCATTTACCTAACACTCAATGTTTCTTTTGTCATGTTTAATAAGAATAAAGATAGTATCTTGCTTTATCTGGCCTGCACTATGGAAAATGTTTTTGATTACAATTCAAATGCTTTTGTAAAATTGATTTACATATAAAATAACTACATCATGAAGAATTAAAGCCCCTCCTTCACAGATGAGTGAAAATATTGAATAAATTTCCTCTTTTTGATTGCTTGGGTTAAAAATGCCAAGTTATGATGACTGAATTGATTATTCACTTAAATATGAATAATATGATACGTTTTGGGTATTTGATACGGCGAAATAGGGCACAATGGAAAAATCAAGAATGCAGCGGAAAGATGAGAATAACGGCGGTGGTAAAAGAACAGCGACCGTACCAGCTGAAGGTCGCACGTGTCTCTGCTGTGGCGCGCGAGCAACAGGACATCACTCCGGCACCAGATGGAGCAGGGGCGGGGCAAAATGACTGGCTGTAGGTTCTATCAAAAGTTCGATCTAAATTGATCATGGTTGCAAAATATTGGCCAAAAATACGCAAACACTACGAAATATGAAAAGTAAGATGAATTATACTGCAAGACTAAAACAAAATAAAATTGTCAAAACTCACCTTTTCAGTGATAACGTCCGAACAGATCACTCGCATAACAGAAAGACTGCAAATGGAAGGACGATCAACTTCTAACTGTTGGAGTGGAAAATTCCATTCTTCACATGCAAATTGTTAATGTGTGTCCTTCCCCGCACACAAATAACACGCTACGGTAAAAAATAGACCACAACTCCATTTTATAGCTCAGAAATTCATACAAGACCAGCTACCATCGTAACATATTCTGTAAGAAACATATTTTATACCTAACTTTCAGCTTTCGTTTTAAAAAACAAAATCACAGATTTATAACTACATTTTTATATGGCGTAGTGATTTTAAGTTATTACTTTTGGTGAGGTAGTGACCTTGACCCTGAGGCTTTCCGTTTAGATCAAAGCACACAATCGTATTGGTTTTGGGTCTGCGGAAAATGGAGTTACAACGGTGATCAAATGCAACCCCGATTCCAAAAAAGTTGGGACAAAGTACAAATTGTAAATAAAAACGGAATGCAATGATGTGGAAGTTTCAAAATTCCATATTTTATTCAGAATAGAACATAGATGACATATCAAATGTTTAAACTGAGAAAATGTATCATTTAGAGAGAAAAATGAGGTGATTTTAAAGTTTATGACAACAACACATCTCAAAAAAGTTGGGACAAGGCCACGTTTACCACTGTGAGACATCCCCTTTTCTCTTTACAACAGTCTGTAAACGTCTGGGGACTGAGGAGACAAGTTGCTCAAGTTTAGGGATAGGAATGTTAACCCATTCTTGTCCAATGTAGGATTCTAGTTGCTCAACTATCTTGGGTCTTTTTTTGTCGTATCTTCCGTTTTATGATGCGCCAAATGTTTTCTATTGGTGAAAGATCTGGACTGCAGGCTGGCCAGTTCAGTACCCGGACCCTTCTTCTATGCAGCCATGATGCTGTAATTGATGCAGTATGTGGTTTGGCATTGTCATGTTGGAAAATGCAATGTCTTCCCTGAAAGAGACGTCGTCTGGATGGGAGCATATGTTGCTCTAGAACCTGGATATACCTTTCAGCATTGATGGTGTCTTTCCAGATGTGTAAGCTGCCCATGCGACACGCACTAATGCAACCCCATACCATCAGAGATGCAGGCTTCTGAACTGAGCGCTGATAACAACTTGGGTCGTCCTTCTCCTCTTGAGTCCGAATGACACGGCGTCCCTGATTTCCATAAAGAACTTCAAATTTTGATTCGTCTGACCACAGAACAGTTTTCCACTTTGCCACAGTCCATTTTAAATGAGCCTTGGCCCAGAGAAGACGTCTGCGCTTCTGGTTCATGTTTAGATACGGCTGCTTCTTTGAACTATAGAGTTTTAGCTGGCAACGGCGGATGGCACGGTGAATTGTGTGCACAGATAATGTTCTCTGGAAATATTCCTGAGCCCATTTTGTGAGTTCCAATACAGAAGCATGCCTGTATGTGATGCAGTGCCGTCTAAGGGCCCGAAGATCACGGGCACCCAGTATGGTTTTCCGGCCTTGACCCTTACGCACAGAGATTCTTCCAGATTCTCTGAATCTTTTGATATTATGCACTGTAGATGATATGTTCAAACTCTTTGCAGTTTTACGCTGTTGAACTCCTTTCTGATATTGCTCCACTATTTGTCGGCGCAGAATTAGGGGGATTGGTGATCCTCTTCCCATCTTTACTTCTGAGAGCCGCTGCCACTCCAAGATGCTCTTTTTATACCCAGTCATGTTAATGACCTATTGCCAATTGACCTAATGAGTTGCAATTTGGTCCTCCAGCTGTTCCTTTTTTGTACCTTTAACTTTTCCAGCCTCTTATTGCCCCTGTCCCAACTTTTTTGAGATGTGTTGCTGTCATGAAATTTCAAATGAGCCAATATTTGGCATGAAATTTCAAAATGTCTCACTTTCGACATTTGATATGTTGTCTATGTTCTATTGTGAATACAATATCAGTTTCTGAGATTTGTAAATTATTGCATTCCGTTTTTATTTACAATTTGTACTTTGTCCCAACTTTTTTGGAATCGGGGTTGTAAATTTGTGGCTTTTTTTTTTTCTTCTTTACAATCTCAGAGAATGTCCAAGGTTTTATTTTTCCCCTTGTAAATTCACAACTTTTTAATCAAGGAAATTGAGTCTTTTTCTTGGAATACTACCCCCTCCCAGAGCTCTGGAATTTATTTATTTATAAAACCTACAATGGCCCTAATACACCATCATAGTATACAGCTCAGGTGACTCCCAAAGCTCTAATTTGATGCCTTTTTGTTTCCTCGATCCTACATCCTTCAGCCTGTAACTCAAATGAATCAAAGTCCAAAGTATTATTTCTTAAAATGTGCTGTGAATATAATAAGAAGGAGAAATGAGGCTTTTGGATCAAGGACACACAAATGATTGCTATGAGGAAATCCTTTTTATTTTGGTGTGTGACATTTAGACCTATGGTATAAATTCCCCACCTCTGCCAAAAAACAAATTCCAAAGACCCACACACACCCAAAATTAATAGTCTTAATTAAACGAGTACAAATAAAATCCTTGAATAAAAGTCAATCAGTACGCCTTGATTTAAAACTGAGAAATCAAGTGCTGAGTACAAGCTTGTTTAACCTTCAAAAGATCAATATGCAAGTGTGTAATACACGTGAAGTAATGTTTTAATCAGCAAGTGTCATCAATAAGTCCGTTCATTCCATCAATCAATTCACCTCTCGATTCCTCCTGTCCTCAGTTCCTGTTCTTGCATTCTTTCCTTGCCTCCTTAGATTCCCTTTTTTGACCAACAGGGAACAGGTTATGTTCTGGTTTGCGCATCAAATTTCGAACCTTTCAGAGCATTTCAACCAAAAATAAATTGGTTTGGAACCAGAATACAGCTGGTTTTCAAAGTATGAACAGTGATGACATCAGTGGGCGTCGTTTGTTTGGCGAGGAAGCGGAGTGCAGCAACGGAGAACGCCACAGGTAATCAATGTGGTCTGCTGTCTTGCTACTACTGGTTACTTATGTTGCGTAACACCCTCCATTCACGACGCATCCTTGATTATAACGCTTCAGCTCAAAAGTGGTGAAAACGGGCTGGTTCACTACCTGGCACTAAGGTTCAAAGAATCCTGAATGGAACCGGTTCAAGAACTCGTTCGCTGTTGGTCAAAAAGTGAGAAGAGCGAGGAGCTGAGAAGCAAGGAAAGGAAACATGAAGGCCTTGTAGTTTCCATGCACAATTTGAATCATGTCAGTTTCTGGTCGTGGCTCTGCTGTTAGTTTTGACTGTTGCACAGTTTCACAACCAAGCACTGACATTATAGTGCTTAAACTCCTGTAACACCACTTCACCTGATGCACTCGCAGCAGCAGCACCACCACCATACCGACACCATGTCAGCCTGTCTGTTACACTGGGAATACAGCATAAAGTTCATCTATGCATCTCTGAAGGTTTTCTTGCCTCTCGGGATACTCCTTCATCTTCTTTTTGATGTATTGTGCCGTCTCTTCCCGAGCTTGCTGGTTAGACTCTGTGTTGGAAAGCAAGAAGCGAAGCAGCTCTTGATTGGCCTCTACTGACATACCCAAGAGAAAACGTAGGAAGAGGTCATAGTTGCCATTTTGGGCTTGTAATGCTTTGTCTACAGCACTTTTGAGCAGATTCACGAGATCCACTTTTGAGCCTGAGTGCTTTTTCATTGTTGGACCTTCCAGAACGTTCTTCTTGTGGTTCTTGAAGGAAAGAAAGACATAAAGAGCTGCTAAGTACTCCTGCATCGTTGGATGAATAAAGCAGTCCACTTTCTCCTGATACATCAAAAATTTCTCGTGGTAGAACTGTGTGCACAGGCCTGCAGTAACCACAGCATCTTCAGCTCTCAGACCGTACTCTTTCCACTGCTCTGTCTCAATCCTGAACACACCCTTCTCAAGTAGTTGGAAGGCCATCTTCCCAAGCTTCCAGAAGAACTCGCAGTCTTGTGACAGCAGTTTCTGGCCTCGCATCTGTATATGCAGGAACAGCAGGTTGGTGTAGAAATGGGTAAGAGCTTTGGGAAGTTCTCCACTTTGGAGAGCCGTCTCAAGCAATTTGCGCACCACCAAGCAGAACAGCGGCATATGACACATAATATAGAGCGTTTTGCAGGATTTGATATGAGCAACGACTCTTTCTGCAAGCTCTTCATCAGGGATGGTCTTCCTGAAGTAGGCTTCTCTTTGTTCATTTGAAAACCCACGAACCTCTAATAACTGGTGGATATATTCTGCAGGGACCAAATTGATGACTACGGGTCGAGTGGTCACCCACACATAGGCAGAGAACAACAGATTTCCCTTGATCAGGTTGGCAATTAAAACTTCAGTATTTGCTGGCTCGTTGTGATCACTCCAATGCGCAATGTTGCGAAAGTCAATGGGGCTAGCGCACTCGTCCAAGCCGTCACAGATGAACATCACCTGACAGCCTTCAAACTCAAGATTATCCACTTCTTTCATCTCTGGATAGAATCTGCAGATTAAATCCATGAAGCTGATTGTTTCCTCTGTCACCTTGTTCAATTCCTTGAATGGCAGAGGGAGCAGAAAAAAGATGTTTTGATGTGATCTGCCTTCCACCCAGTCTAAGATAAACCTCTGAACTAGAAATGATTTGCCAGTCCCTGAACTTCCTTTAGTCATCACTGTCCTTATGTGCTTCCTCTCAACAACCACAGGATCAAATATGTCCTTGATGGATAGCGGGCTTTTCTTGTTGCGTCTATCCTCTTGCAGCTCCTTGATGTGTCTAAACTCATGCTCGCTGTTCACTGCAGCATTGCCACCGTTTGTAATATAAAGATCTGTGCACACATCCTCAAAACATTTTTGTTGTCCTTGCTGGGTCAGACCTTCATTAACATGCTCATACATCCTTCTCAGCGTCTTTTTCAACTTGCAACGGATTTCGTCTGTAAGGGAGAATGAAAAAGGAACATCAGGCTTGCTTTTACATTTTGATAAAAACAAGGACAGAGGAGGATAGCATAGCAACTTCAAAACATGAGCCAAGCTTAAACACCGCTGTGTAACTGGTATCAGCATTATCCTTCAAGGTAAGGTTTTTAAGGCTACGTTCACACTGCAGGCTGAAGTGACTCAAATCCGATCTTTTCGCCCATATGTGACCTGTAGCCGATCTTTTATTGACAATATGAACGACACGGATCCGATTTTTTCAAATCCGACCCAGGCCGTTTGGATATGTGGTCCTAATTCCGATTCCTATCCGCTCTTTTCATATGCGACTTCAGTCTGAACCGCCAGGTCGCATTCATCCGACTTACACGTCATCAACAAGCCACAAACGTCACTATTCTGCGCTGAAGTAGGCGGCAGGTCTCTCAAAAAAAGTTACAAAAACATGGCGCATAATCACGGGCGCAGATAGAGGGGGGGATTCGTCCCACCCAGATTTAAATTCACCTCATTCGGTCCCCCCCACTTATAGGGAGGAAAAAACGTCTATGCTGTCTTTCTTTGTATAAGGCAAACCTCACGGAAAAATCAAAAGACTAATTACCATTCGGTTTATTGAGGTGCACAGCAGTGTATACATAGTTGCAACAACTCACATAAAACAAAGACTGATATTCGGTTGGTTGAGCTGCGCAGACTGCACAGGTTGCGAGCTCGAGCTTGGTTGCTATGGTTACTAACAACAAGTTTGACAGGCATATCAGGGTTGGGGTTGGTTTGCTGGCAGCTTTGTCCCCCCCAGTTTTTTGTCCCTCCCAGTTCAAAAAACGTATCTGCGCCCCTGCGCATGACATCAATGCGAGGGACGCTTCGGGCTGTGAAGGTTCTGAATCTTCTCAATGGAAGGACGCAGAGGTTAGGGAGCTGATTTCCATTTGGGGGGGATACAGCTATTCAAGCTAGATTGGATGGTTCATACCGCAACCGGGCGGTTTTACTTCCGTAAACACTGGCCATGCTCACTGCGTGTGACGTCGTCGTATCCTGCAATGCGCATGCGGAACACTTTTAGGTCGCTTTTCGTTCATACTGAGGATCACATACAAGTCGCATATATTTGTTAATGTGAACGACCTCACAAAAAAATCGGATTTCACAAAAAAATCAGAATTGAACATTAAGCCTTGCAGTGTGAACGTAGCGTAAAACATTTTTGCAATATTTAGCTAAGGTCTTCTCACAGTATAGCAGCATTAATAAAATATTGTCTCTGAGGAGAAACTTCGGTTTCTGTCACACCAGACAGTGCAACTGGAGGAGGAGGAGGATGATGATGATGATGATGATCTGACGATACGATCGACTAATATCTGACCAATCAGGACAAAGAGGTATGACTCACTTGGTTTGAACTGACAAAAGAAGCATTGAACATTTGGTCAAATAACCCCAGTCCTAGTCTGGCTAACGCGACTTCAAAGCTCTACGAGCTATTGGTCTGGCCAAGATATTCAGCCCAACCGTTTCCCAGAGCCCGTGGTTGACCCGCCTCCCTGAAATGCCTCAGTTTGCTACTGGTCGAAGCCAGAAAAGGCTGTGATGAAGCTTAAACCAATCACATCACTCTTTCCTCTGACGTAGGTGACGCGACGATAGGATTCTCGCTGAGCCCCATTGATTTGGCTACTAGCGGGGCTAACTGGTAGATTAAACTCTTACCGAAGCCGGTCGGGAGCAAGGCGAAAACGTCCTTCCTTTCAATAAATACCTCCAGGGCTGCTCTTTGCTCCGTTTTCAATGAGAACTTCCCGTTGAATGCTTTCAATACAGCATGATTCTGTAAACAATCTATGGCTTCCGGTCGCAGTTCTACTACGTCACTGCCTTGAACACGCCTCTACCCAGGGCCGTTGGAGATGCTCAAAGTTGATTGGCTCCCGATTTTTCCGGAGCTTGGAAGAGCTGGAGATAGCTTGCCTGGCCAGACTAAGCTTGCAACAGGCCCTCGTGTTGCGTCACGCTTAGGATGGGCGGGCCCAGGCTACCCTGGTCTTTAGTATGAAAGAGATACGCGTAACATCTTAATTTGGCGCTTACTCAAAATACTCAGCCATTTCAGAGTGAAACAAAAGCCCTGTTGTTTAAGTTAGTATCAAAATCTTCACCTGTTTTGATGGGCTGCCTGACCGAGTTAACCGTGACTATTTCAGCAGTGTTTATGATGCTTACTTCTCTTGCACAGTGCCAGCAGGTGCTCAGCAATGGTTTTCAGGTTCATGTAATTCAGGAGTGCCACTGTGATCTTCACAGACTGCTCTAAGCCACAGCTCTCCAACATCGTATCCACCACATTTAGAATGTCTAAGCTGTCAAGCTGATGTTGAAAGAGCCTTGGGTAATGTTCCCACAGGATTCTCTTAAAGCGTTTAAAATTCTCTTTTGGAAGTTGCTGCAGGCTGCTCTGGAGGACCTGAAAATGGACAAGCAAATGTTAAAAAAACATGGAGGTGAGACTGCTTGGCTCAAGCGTAGATCATTTGAATGTATTATGGTAAACAGTAGCAATATTATTGTGTTAGTGCTATTTCTCTTCTTATAACAAAGTAATAACATTTATCATTTGACTTGTATTATTTTTGTAGCAATTCTGAAATGCCAATTTCATTAAGGGCTCAACAATGCAATACAACAACAAGAAACGAGACCGTCAATAACAGCGTAGCTCACTCCGGCCCCATGAGAAATCAAATCTGGGGCCGGAGGGGTACCTAGGGTGCGCGTGTGTGAACTTTTCAGCTATATGATGAGTTACATTTTTATTGTTATGGCAATATGAGTGCCACACTAGAGATCGGTGGTAACTAAATGCTGTCAACTTTACAACCCAAGAAAACCGTAGTGTGTGCGCGCGCACGGTGCTGTCAATAGATTAGGACCACAAAACTATGAAGACTTCATGCAAAATAATAATAGAAAACAAATACTGGTGAAAACCATGAAATACAATACACAAATGGTATTGCTTTTCAGAAAATGTACCACCTGCACCCTAGGTACCCCTACCTTCATGCCAGAAAGAATCAAAATCAGTGAAAAATTGAGGGAGAAGTTATTTGTATGGAAACTGCTTGTTAGGGCTTAATTACTTCATATCTTCATTAACTGCAATTATGCAAATTTGAGTAGAAGCTATATGCACCCCAGGTAGACCTACCTTCCTGCCAAAAAGAATAAAAATCAGTGAAGAACTGAGAGAGAAGTGATTTTTTGTGAAATGTGGACGACGCCGGACAGACAACGAACAACACATGATGGTATAAGCTCATCACCTGTCGGCCGGATGAGCTAACAATGAGCTAATAAGAAACTATAATGGGTGTTTCTGTACATGAACTGCAACACCTCTTCTAAAACGATGCTCTCACACCTTTGCAGGGTTCTCCACGGATTGAAAATATAGGGGGGTGGGGGTCAATCGGATGACCTTGAAACAAATGTGCATAAATTTACATATGTCATTTGCATAAAATTCTCTCAAATAGTAATCATTTAGAATGGAGGAATCAATTGGACTGGTACAAAACACATCATACATCAAACATTACACACTTACACATCATATTCAGACACATTGTTTGAAATGGAACTGGAAAAAATATTTTTTTATTTAGCAAACTACAAAAAAAGAACAGAAAAGTACTGAAAAGTTTTTGTATTAACTATATTCACACTGCTCCACAAAAGCTGACATTGTTTGAAATGGAAATGTAATTGCAGGCACCACTGGAAAAAATAAATTTTTTAGAGAGTAAAGTACATTGAAAAGATGTTGTTTTAACTATATTTACACTGCTCCATGGCTATATTTACACAGCTCTATGGCTATATTTACACTGCTCCATCCATGTTCACCAGTTAACAGTCTAAGAAGATAAAGAAAAATGACATTGTAATTTAAACTCACCAATTTTGAACTTTTTGTTTTTATCCTTTATTTCTCTGCCGACAATAACAATCAGTTATCTCAAACTTGGTGTCGATTCACACGTTATTATAAAGGCGTGTTATCTCCCGGCACAAGAACAGGGCTGTGAAATTGTAAATAAGAAATCTGAGGAAAAGGGGGGGGGGGTCATAGCCCCCCAGCATAAGTTGCGGGTCTGGGGCCCACAGGGCCCCAGACACCAAGCCATTTTAGGTGTTATATGGTGTATTCTGAGCATTTCCTGCAAGTAAAAAATTGATCTCAACAAGTAAATATTTGACTAGTCTTGGTCTTCATTTTGCCATATAAAATACCTATCAACAGTTTTCTCTTTTAAAATGAAAGATCCATGTAAAATACCTTGAAATATCTAATAAGTGCCTATGTATTTTATCTCTTAATCAAAATCTCATCTCATCTCATTATCTGTAGCCGCTTTATCCTTCTACAGGGTCGCAGGCAAGCTGGAGCCTATCCCAGCTGACTACGGGCGAAAGGCGGGGTACACCCTGGACAAGTCGCCAGGTCATCACAGGGCTGACACATAGACACAGACAACCATTCACATTCACACCTACGGTCAATTTAGAGTCACCAGTTAACCTAACCTGCATGTCTTTGGACTGTGGGGGAAACCGGAGCACCCGGAGGAAACCCACGTGGACACGGGGAGAACATGCAAACTCCACACAGAAAGGCCCTCGCCGGCCCCGGGGCTCGAACCCAGGACCTTCTTGCTGTGAGGCGACAGCGCTAACCACTACACCACCGTGCCGCCCCTTAATCAAAATAAAAGTTAAAAAAAATGTGTAAATAACAATTTAAAGAAATGTTAATAAAAGAAAACTTTGATAGGCCTTTCAAAATGACTTTGTGAAAAATCATGCTCAATATTTAAGTGAGAGATACCTGTTGTCTTCCAAATTACACTTAATTCTTGTATTATGTCCTGGCTTTTTCCAAGAATCTGTCACAATGTCTGTCTACAGAGCAAAAGTTTAAAAAAACTAATGTTTCTTATCCAATATATTATTTACATCTTTTCTTTTACTTCTGGCTCCTTCTATTCCTCTTTGCATCACTCCCAGCTATTTCTTTCAATTCATCTTTCTGTAAGGCTATTAGTTATTAGTTCTATAGTATTTAGAAAGCGAATTTCCAAGACAGGAAAGACAGAAGTTGGCGCGAATGCCGCAAAGCATTCGTTGTAATGTCGTAAAAATAGGAAGTATTGTAATGTCGTTCGTCGGTGAAATTCACGTACGCGGTGCCAGGTCACGCAATAGCTATTTTTAGCTCTGTCATGCACTCCTGAGTCGCAGTCAAGACGTGTTCCACGCTCAGCTGGCATAAAACTCCGCGAGTCCGGCTGTATTGAGCCGCCAGTCTCGTGCAAGGCGATTAAAACCGACTAGACCCCCACCCCCTCAATGATTTTTAATGCAAAAATAGACGTTTTGTGAAGATATTTTTCGCGACAGAATCCGCGGAATTCTGCGAATCCGCGGAAATTTCACAGCCCTGAAGAACAATGTGTCAAAAACGCCGAAGTGTGAAACGCTTTTCTTAGACTATAATCGTCAGACTGACTAAACTAATTGCTGGTAAATGAGTTTCACACTCGGGTGTTGTCGGTACTCCAACAGAGAAAGGCTATCTGTCATAAAGAAAACAAAGGGACGTCTCTTCCTTTTGTAAAGGGGTGGCAGAAATTAAACGGGGGCGGGAATCACATTAAGGGGGGTGGCCCGCACCTCTAAAACCCCTCGTGGAGAACCCTGCTTTGTCTAATTACAGCCAAGTCCCTGAGTGTGGGCTGTGATTGAACAGTGATTGCTTTTCAGTGTGGTATTACTACAAGGGAACTGCAATGCAACTAGTAATCTAATGCCGCTTTTCCACTACAAACGCGGCTGAGTCGGGCTGAGCCGTGCCGTGCTGAGTCGGGCTGAGCGGGGCTGTTGGAGTTGCATTTCGACTACAACCGCGCTGAACCGTGCTGGCTGGAAGTGGGTGGACACATTGGGTGGAGTTAGCGAAAGTGGGTGGACGTCAGGTGATGTCGTTAAGCAGCGCAAACAGTGACATCAGTGAGCTTTTAAGCGGTAGTCTCACGACCCGAATAGTAAACAATAAACATGGAGGACATGGAGTCGTTAGTGTTGCTGGTCTTGGTGCTGTGGCTTGTTGTCACCGACAACGCGGACAGATACTGGCAAGAGCGTATAGATGAGGCGAGGCGCATAAGGCTTCAGAAATTTTCGTAATTCTTCTCCTTCCGGGTTTGCGGTGTTTACACATCCCAGCGCGCGTGTGTGGGCATGTGAGGACACTCCTCCTCACCAATCAGTGCACAGGGGAGTGTCTGCTCACGCCCCCAGCCTCACTCGGCACGGCTTGGCTTGCTTCAGCCCCACTCCAAAACGGTGCGAGTTTTAGGGGCTAAGCAGGGCTGAAACGAGCTGAGTCGTGCTGGTTTTTGGTAGTCGAAACGCGAGCCGTGTCGGGCTGAAGTGAGCTGAAAAAGGGTAGTGGAAAAGGGCCATTATTCACTTCTGACACAAAGTCAACACTGCTATTCAGTATATAATGCTTTCTGCATGTCACTAGTGCAAAACAATACCCTGTATGTTTTACATTTGACCTTCTTTCATCTGCTGTGATTGCTTTTCTATCTTAAAAGTAAACGCACTGTGAAATGCAGTGCAGCAGCATGTATTGTTTTTAAAGGTGGATCATATTTACCTCAGACTCAAATTGAGCATTTAGTTCTTAAAAAGCAATCCTGGTTGTATTTCACTAAAGAGCTCAGGTGACGTAAGAGAAATGCGTTCAAGGTGGTACATTTTCTGAAAAGCAATACCATTTGTGTATTGTATTTCATGGTTTTCACCAGTATTTCTGTTTTCTATTATTATTTTGCATGAAGTCTTCATAGTTTTATGGTCCTAATCTATTAACAGCACCGCGCGAGCACACTACGGTTCTCTTGGGTTGTAAAGTTGACAGCATTTAGTTACCACCGATCTCTAGTGTGGCACTCATACTGCCATAACAATAAAAATGTAACTCATCATATAGCTGAAAAGTTCACGCACATGTATAATGAAATGAGCTATGATGAAACATCTCTCACCTTAAAGGTGAACTCAACAGTCAGGGCAGGATAGTGTATCTCATTAGGATAACCTGGTAACTCTGGCTTTAAAGGAAGAGCAGCACTTGGTTTTTCTTTTGTCCTTGGTTTGAAAAAAAGGATATACATTAGTTTTGTCCTAGAGTCAGGGAGCACAAGGAGAATAACAGCCAAATTAAATGTGCAAAACCAAACAGCTGCCCTCACATTTCTTTTTCTTTGGGCTGTTCATCACCAGAAGAAGAGCCACAGCTTGATGCTGAAGAGTCCTGTCTGTGCAGCTGGATCCTACACTGATCATCAGCCATCGTTCCTGACCGAACATCGCTGTGCATTGATTCATAACTGGAAGCAGGTGATGCAGCTCGCGCCGCGTCATATCTGAGAAAAAAGGAAACAGAAGAATGATACCATCCAAATATCAATACAAGTCCAAATCTTTAATTCAGTGGATTTTCTTTATTTTTATTAATTAAGACACACTTCATGTATTAAAGTAATGATGGATGTCGTTTCTCTTTACTTAGTTGAGTGGTTCTTGACATAATATGGATTACTACAGTGATGGAATAGGGCTATTTACTTTTACTGTGATCTCAAATGCATTAAGAAGGCAAGAAATTCCACTAATTAACCCCCCCCACACACACACCAAAGCATTTTCTCCTCACATCTGCACAACTCTCGGTGGTGATCTCAAAATGGCGAAAGGTGAGGAATTTGCATTTCTGAGCTACATTTACAAGTACTAAAAATGAGTTATTTCATCCGTTATCGTTCCCTTTGTATCTATTCACCCTCCTTTATCGTTTCCTTTGTGTCTGTTCACCCTCTTGACCCTCCTGCCATCTGGACAAAGGTACCGAAGCATTTGGGCTTTCACAGCCAGGCTTTGTAACAGTTTCTTTCCACATACCGTCAGACTTCTCAACTCTGAGGGACTGGACTGATACACACGGACTGTTGAGCACACCACTCCCACTGTTTACTTTGCACACTGAACAATAATGCACTATCAATTTTACATTGTTTACATTTAATTATTCCTTTTTTACATATACTACCTCAATACGCACACTCAACTTTCTGCACATTATCACTAAGGGTGTTTCCACACCTGGTCCCCTTTAAAGGAACCAGACTCAGTCCTCTTTAAGTGGACCAAAAAGTGGACCAACAGAAAAAGAACTCAGTTCTTTTTGTGTTCACACTGTGAATTTATTACAAAGAGGACTGGGTTCTCTTTCTGGTCCAGTTAAGCTTTGATGGGGCCTCAGTCCTCTTTCTGTTCACACCAGGTCCTCTAGAGCCCTCAGACCCCCAGTGCACGGAATTCTGGGTAATTTTCTCTTGAATCAAAATGTCTGCTGCCATGCTTGCCCTGCTGTATTCTTTGATCAAAATAGTGTGGATTAAGGAAAATAAAATTATATTATATATAAATAAAATATATTTATAATATAGTTATATTATTGTGGCCGACTCATCAGTCAGTAATGCCGCTTTTCTACTACCAACGCGGCTGAGTTGGGCTGAGCCGTGCCATGCTGAGTTGGGCTGAGTCGAGCTGAGCGGGGCTGTTGGCGTTGCATTTCGACTACAACCGCGCTGAACCATGCTGGCTGGAAGTGGGTGGACACATTGGGTGGAGTTAGCGAAAGTGGGTGGACGTCAGGTGATGTCGTTAGGCGGCGCAAACAGTGACATCAGTGACCTTTTAAGCGGTAGTCTCACGACCCGGATAGTAAACAATAAACATGGAGGACATGGAGTCGTTAGTGTTGCTGGTCTTGGTGCTGTGGCTTGTTGTCACCGACAACGCCAACAGATACTGGCAAGAGCGTATAGATGAGGCGAGGCGCATAAGGCTTCAGAAATTCTCGTAATTCGTAATTCTTCTTCTTCCGGGTTTGCGGTGTTTACAGATCCCAGCGTGCTCGCGGGGCGTGTGTGGGCGTGTGAGGACACTCCTCCTCACCAATCAGTGCACAGGGGAGTGTCTCCTCACGCCCCTAGCCTCACTCAGCTCGGTTTGGCTCGCTTCAGCCCCACTCCAAAACCGTGCGAGTTTTGGGGGCTGAGCAGGGCTGAAGCGAGCGGAGTCGTGCTGCTCTTAGATAGTCGAAACGCGAGCCGTGTTGGGCTGAAGTGAGCTGAAAAAGGGTAGTGGAAAAGGGCCATAAGTTCAGAGAACTGTAAAGTGGCTGTGGTAAGTTCCAAAAGGAAGTTGAGTTTCCCTGCTACGGTCACGTGACCAACTACGGCAAACGAAGAAGGTTAAACTACAGTGAAAAAGGCGAAGTGAACCTGGTGCACTTTTTGTTCACAATGCGCAGATTAGGCGATCCGTACCGCTGATTTTTAGCGAACCGTACTGAGACCACCTCCTGAGGTGGTCTCAGTTCGGTTCGCTTTAAAGGGGTCTGAGTACGGTTGGAGTGTTCACATATGCGCAAAAAATGCTGAGTCATCGATCTGAGTTCGGTTAGATGGCTGAAAGGGACCAAGTGTGAAAACACCCTAACAGGTTATGAAGGATAAGCGTTTTTGGAGAGCCATTATCAATGCTCAACAGCAAGAGTTGACGGCGTGCGTGAGAGTAACAGATACTGGTTGGCAAAGTACTGTTGTTGTGCTAGTTGTTGTTTTTGCACTGTCCTTGTTGTTTGTACTTTATGTTGTCGATGTCTGCGCTTTATATTATGGGTAGTTTATTGTCTGTAATGTCACTCATGTTGCACTTGTAGATTTGTGGTCCTGTGATGTTTAATGTAGCACCATGGTCCTGGAGAAATGTTGTTTCGTTTTAACTGTGTACTGTACCAACTGTGGTTGAAATGACAATAAAATAGTAGTAGCAGTACATAGACTCCAGCCAAGAAGGCTTTGTTACAACGTACACTCAAGCACAGACTTAAGCACAGAGTGAAATTTAACCCATCTGAAGCAGTGAACACACACACATACACACACAAATGAGCAATGAACACGTACCCAGAGCAGTGGGCAGCTATGCTACAGCACTCGGGGAGCAGTTGGGGGTTAGGTGCCTTGCCCCATGTTAACTTAACCACGTCTTTGAACTGTGGGGAAAACCAGAGCACCCGGAGGAAACCCACACAGACACGGGGTAGCCTACTGGCTACTGGGCTCGAACCCAGAACCTTCTTGCTGTGAGGCGACAGTGCTAACCACTACACCCTGCACAAAGCCTTGACTTTGACCTTGTTTCCCAACTACTCAAAACCACTGCTTCATTTTAGAATGCCTTTATTGTCACTGCATAATTGTACAACGAAATTTAGTTCATTATAGGAGAGCAAAGCCGTTGTGTACATGCGCGCCACCACTCTTGGGCACTTCAGCCCAAGGCCATCCCATGTTACCCTAACCACATGTCTTTGAACTGCAGAGGTGGACAGTAACGGAGTACATTTACTTGAGTACTGTACTTAAGTACACTTTTTGAGTATCTATACTTTACTTAAATTTTTTTTTTGGCAACTTATGACTTTAACTTCACTACATTTGAAAGATAAATATCGTACTTTTTACTCCACTACATTTCTATCAAGGTCCTCGTTACTCGTTACTATGAAGCAGCTTTGAAAGTGGATGGGTTTTTTTTCTTTTCTAAAATGTGATTGGTTTTATCACAGGTGACACTGAGAGCCGATCAGTAATCAGGGTCACGTCACATCCATAGACTGTATAAAATCAAGTTCAGTGATTTCTCAGCAGCATTATTTAACACGATCAGTTTGAATTTAATTGAATTGAAATCTTTATTTCGAACACGTGTGAACAGTGAACAGTAAAATCAAAACCAAACAAACTAAATAACCATAATCATAGAATAAAGAAAATCTCATCTCATCTCATCTCACCTCATCTCATCATCTCTAGCCGCTTTATCCTGTTCTACAGGGTTGCAGGCAAGCTGGAGCCTATCCCAGCTGACTACGGGCGAAAGGCGGGGTACACCCTGGACAAGTCGCCAGGTCATCACAGGGCTGACACATAGACACAGACAACCATTCACACTCACATTCACACCTACGGTCAATTTAGAGTCACCAGTTAACCTAACCTGCATGTCTTTGGACTGTGGGGGAAACCGGAGCACCCGGAGGAAACCCACGCGGACACGGGGAGAACATGCAAACTCCGCACAGAAAGGCCCTCACCGGCCCCGGGGCTCGAACCCAGGACCTTCTTGCTGTGAGGCGACAGTGCTAACCACTACACCACCGTGCTGCCGAATAAAGAAAATAAATAAAAGAATATATATATATATAGTGTATATATATATAAAAAAACAACTAATTTTACTACTAATTAACTAATAATAATTATTAAAATGAACTTAAACATGTTCGAAAAGGAGTAGGAAGAAGTAAAAACTTGATCAGTTGATGGCAGAATGGAAGGAGGCGGTTCTTCCCGGGAATGTATGCACTCATGGCCATACCTAGAACCCATGTTTCAGTTTTCTGAAAGGAATAAAGACTTATTTTGTTTTAAATGTTTGCTTTGTTTGCCTAAAACGAACCACATCACGGCCTACAAAAACTTGCCGTCCAACCTGCGGGAGCATATCGAGGTATGTAAACATTTTATTCCAAGAGAAAGCTTGCGATGAAGTTGTCTGTGCTTTTATAGCTAGCGATAACGTTGCAATAGCTGTACAGTCTGGTTAGTCAAATGACTCTTTATGGATTTGCCCGCCAAGTTGCCATTGCCTTCTCCACGGCTAACGTTAACACAGAGCTTGGACACTGTTAGTTAGCATGTAAAAACAGAGTTACGCTAACATGAATAACATTAACTTATCTGAAGTCCTTTCAAAAATATGTTTTAGCATAATCTTGCCAAATAAACAAAATGTAGAAATCTTTCTTTTCTAGTAATGTTAGCTACCCAATATGATTTTGAGTTTGAAAAGCGTTTGCTAGCATGTCAGGTGGAGGTTCACTGACTAACTAGCTTAACATTAAACCACCATGATGGCACAGCATGCGTTCATTTTGTGAATTCACAAAATAATCCAGTCAGTCGCTTCAGAGGCATGAGGTTTTGTAAACATTGTGGCAATAATACAACAATGTGTTGACAGAAAATGTACTTTTAATACTTAAGTATTTTTAAAATAGGGTGACCAGACCTCCCGATTTTACCGGGACAGTCCCGATTTGGGGTTGTGTGTCCCGAGTCCCGACAAAAGTCTGTCAGGACACGGATATGTCCCGGTTTTCACCACTCGCGACGTTTGCGACTGAGCAGCGTGCGAATCATTAGCGGAGAAATGTCTGCATTTACTATTTTGATGAATTGACAGGAATCGCAAACTTTCCTGGTTACTGCCCCCTGGCCCTAGCCTGGGAAATCCCATGCTGCTTTGCACAATCGTTCCGATCTGAAAGACAGCATGGAAACTATGGTCTAAAGGCTCGCCTGAGTTAGGGAGCCAATCAGAGAGTGGGGAGGGGTGGAAAGACGGTGACACGTACTACTCGACAAACGGAAGCTTGTAGTTTATTTGGGACTGTTTACGGATCACATTTAACATGGCGGCGAGCGATACGAACCAAACTTTCGATCAAGCTTTAGACACTGTTCTGAATAGTTTAGAGCGAAAGTTTGTTTTAAAAAAAGAACAGCGTTTGGTGTTACAGTCTATTTTTGTTTTGCCTTCTCTTTCTCTTTCCTTCTCTTCTTCGCCTCATCTTCTTCATCGCTCTAACTACGTCACCGGGTACAACTGCCATGATTGGCCATGGGCTATGTATACGCCAAATGATAGACATTCGCAACGTCCAATAAACAGCCGTTGACAATCGTAAACCACACCTCCCCTACAAGAAATTCAATAGGCGGATTCCAGACCATATTTCACTTGTGATATGGTCTGGTGTTAACCAGACTACTCTGGCCCTGTGGCATGGGTGTTTATTTAGCCGCATTATTCCAGACAACAGAACGGGTTGCCATGCAACAATAAAATAAACATTAACTGGCGCGAATGTTCTTTGTCTAGCAGCAGTAATGCCGCAGCAATTATGGCGAAAAGAAAATGTACCTTTTTCAAAGATTTACAGGGCACCTACCCCTTCCTCCGAGAGGTGCAGAACAATGCGCACGAAGCCTACTGCACACACTGCAAGTGCTTTGTTCTTGTACTGAGTTGGGCAGCCTATGTCGCAAATGCTGTGCGCTCCTGTGGGGGCTTTCCTCGGGCTGTCGACCCTCTCCTCCTTTATTGCTGAGAGAGGCCCTTCATATAATCTTTTTTTATTCACCTTGTTATCCCGAGATAACGACATAATTAATTCAGGATCTCGAGAAAACAACACAATTCGAGATCTCGAGAAAATAAAACTGTTATTTCGAGATCTTGAGAAAACAAAATTATTTCAAGCTGGATCACTGTATCTCCGTCGGTAGAGACGAAGCCGGGCCAGTCTTCTGCGGAGGTGCCGCGGACTAATTTTGAAATTATCCCTTATTAAAAGACTTAATGCAATCTCTCCCTGTGTCAACCCCTGATCAAAATATTGCCTTATTAGGTGATCGATTATTCCAGACATTCTAATGACCAAAGTTGCGTCTATACAGAATGAGAAATAGCCCCAAAGTCAGCATATCACAAGTCTCTTGGCGCACCTGAATGAACCATTTCTCAGCTGTTTACTCAAGATCATGGAATAATTGTTTTGTTTTCTCAAGATCTCGAAATAATGGTTTTGGTTTCTCGAGATCTCGAATTAGTTGTGTTGTTTTCTTGAGATCCTGAATTAATTATGTCGTTATCTCGGGATAACAAGGTGAATACAAAAAAGGATTATATGAAGGGCCTCTCTCGGCTTCCGTATATATATTCTCAAATCACTTGTCTCTTTTTTGTTTCTGTTTAACATACCATTCTGACAGTTTGGCTATATTGAACAGCTTGTTGCACCTTCCATTAAAGTGTTCACTTTTGTACACATCTTCTTGCTTTATTCATTCAGTTGTGGGGAATGGTTAGTAAGGTTGATTCTGACCTCGGCTATGTTGAGGTCACATATCTATTTTTTAAGTTCATGCTATAGTGCATACAATTTTAGAGATATAGCCTACATGTGCATATGCATTCTTCTTGGTGTTCTCACAAACAGGTGAAATAAATCAGTTTAAATTTGGCCTATGGACATAGCCTGGCCTATTCTCAGCCATTACAAAATCTGTTGTCTGACCATAATTTAACTGATCTGTATACCACTATGCTACTAGATAACAAAATGCCTGTTTGTTTTATTTCATGTGAGATGTTGATAAATGTGAGCTTCAACAAAATGATAAGAGCACCTCTCTGAGTGTCACGTTTACGTAAAAAAAAGGTGTGCGAGCACGAGCATGGTCGCGCGCAAAAGTGTCCCGGTTTCAGACTAGGGAAATCTGGTCACCCTATTTTAAAAGCAAGTACTTCGATACTTTAACTTAAGTAAAAATTTGACTGGAGAACTTTCACTTGTATCAGAGTCACATTTGACCAGTGGGATCTGTACTTTGACTTAAAGGAGATACGCAGAACCTTTATTTTTAAATAAATTTCTGTGTGGATAGTATCTCCATCCTTGACTCTTGTATGCTGCATAAATGGGAATAAAAAAAAAATATATATATATATTTTTTTGAGAGTTAAAATCGACCGCAAAGTTGGCATTGGAGCTGCCCCGCTGAGCCAGCCAGCCCTGAGTGCGTGACGTCACTGCGGTAACTGGTTTTAAGGCCGACGCCTTTTACAGCCATAGACCAAAGTCATATAAATAAAAATTTATGGTGAAAGTAAGAAATACCGTCACCGACTTCCTCAACTAAGACTGATTTGACTTCATTGATTGTGGGTTGACTCTCATTAAAACAGGATGGGTGTTATAACTTATGGAACATACATGTACATGCAGGCATTTTCACTGATAAAACGTAAAAGGCTAATTAAATAATCAGATGAACTGAGACAATCACATTCTGAAGCAAATTAAATAATCTTATACCGGTAACTTAAACTTAAACTTTTACTGCAGACCAGGTCAGAGGTCAACTGAGGAAGCTTCACCCCAGGAAAGCAGCAGGCCCGGACAAGGTGTGTCCCCGACTACTGAAGACCTGCGCTGCTGAACTGGGTGAACCACTCCAACGCATCTTCAACCTCAGCCTGCAGCTGGGGAGAGTGCCAACCCTCTGGAAGACATCATGTATCGTTCCAGTTCCCAAAAAGAATCGGCCCAGCGAGCTGAACGACTTCCGACCGGTGGCACTCACTTCACATCTGATGAAGACGTTGGAGCGGCTCTTCCTCAGCCTCCTCAGACCCCAGATACAACATGCCCAGGACTGTCTGCAGTTTGCATACCGGGCAGGTGTTGGTGTGGAAGACGCCATCCTCTACCTGCTACACCGAGCCCACTCGCATCTGGATAAGGGAAATGGCACAGTGAGGATCCTCTTCTTGGACTTCTCGAGTGCCTTCAACACCATCCAGCCCCTATTGCTTCAGGACAAACTGAACAGGATGCGAGTAGACCCCTGCCTGGTCACCTGGATCTCCAGCTACCTCACTGACAGGCCGCAGTACGTCAGGCTGAAGGATATCACATCTGACACTGTGATTAGCAGCACTGGAGCACCCCAGGGCACGGTGCTGGCCCCTCTTCTCTTCACCCTGTACACCGCGGACTTCTGCTACAACTCGGAGCTGTGTCACATTCAGAAGTTTGCCAATGACACAGCCATCGTTGGGTGTATCAGTGACGACAGAGAGGAGGAGTATAGGAGCCTGGTGAGGGACTTTGCTGTGTGGTGCAACAGGAACCATCTGCAGCTCAACATCTCGAAGACCAAGGAGCTGGTCATTGACTTTGGGAGGTCCAGACCAAGGTCACGACCAGTTCTGATTGAGGGAGTCGAGGTGGAGGCTGTGGATTCCTACAAGTACCTCGGGCTGTGGCTGGACAGCAAGCTGGACTGGACTTGCAACACCAATCACTTATACAGGAAGGGACAGAGCAGGCTATACTTCCTTAGGAGACTGCGGTCCTTTAACATCTGCAGGAAACTCCTGTGGATGTTCTATCAGTCTGTGGTCGCCAGTGTCCTGTTTTACACCGTGGTGTGCTGGGGGGGGCAGCACATCCAAGAAGGACACATCCAGGCTGGACAAACCGATCAGGCGGGCCGGCTCTGTGGTCGGCATGAAGCTGGACTCTCTGGTGACGGTAGCAGAAAAGAGATCTATGGACAAACTATTGAACATCATGGACGATGCCAGTCACCCTCTGCACACCGTCATCAGCAACCAGAGGAGCCTGTTCAGTGACAGAATGCTCCTTCCCAAGTGCAGGACGAACAGACTTAAAAACTCCTTTGTCTCTCACGCCATCAGACTGTACAACTCCTCTCTGGGGGGGAGGAGGGGTAACAGGAGGACAGAGGATGGAAAGGAGCAGTAGCCTAGCCTAACAATAAGCAATACTGGACAATGTGCAATATAATGTGCAATATAAAAGTGCAATATCTCTCCTGCCGCCGCCCCCCTTTCCCCCTCCTTCCCCATATCTTATTCTTTTTTTATTTGTATACGTAAATAATTTATTTTAATTTATCTAGAAGTTTTCTCCATTTATTTTTTCTGTTTATCTGTAATGATGCTGCTGGAATCTTAATTTCCCTGAGGGAACCCACCCAAAGGGATCAATAAAGTTTTATCTAATCCAATCTATACACACAATACAAGTTACATGTATTAATCTAAATGCAGGTAAACAACGTGTTGTTTTGTTGTTGGTTTTTTTTTTATCCAAATCAGAGTCGGAGCTTACCCATCTGTGTTCTCGCTTCTTGAAGGCCGATCTTGTGGCCGATTGTTTTGAAACAATCTGACTTTCAGTTGTTTGTTGAGTTGTCCATTCATTCACTTCTTCCACATAAGGGCGAGATGGCAGCAATATCCAGCGGAGAAAATCAGACGGCTGCTCCACTCATTCTCTCCATACGGAGTACTCCGCCATTACTGCTCGGCTCAGGCAATTACTAAAACCCGGGACGGAATGGGATGTCACCAGTTTTAGCAACAACCGCGGGGAGGTCACTGCCCGAGCGATATGTCCCATCCCATCCCGTTCCGGGTTTTACCAACAGCCCTCGGCTCACTCCGGGAGAACTGGTGCAACTGAACTCATTTTAAAAAATAAAATAAATACTTTCCTTTTCTTGTTTTCTTTTTCTTTAATTGTTGATACTGCACCCTCTTTCAATACAGGCTTATAGCCAACGCTCCTCAACAGATCAGAGGTCTCGTACGAGTCTTCAGTAAAATGTGCAGAGCAGAGGAGAGATCACTTCGTAGGCACCTAATGTGCCCGTGAACTTCTTGCAAAACGTGTCCAAATCTTTGCAGTTTGAACATTCTTGGGCCATGAATGCAATGTAAATCCACCTTCTGTCGTGTTACTATCACATCTACGTGGCATGGCAATCAATTAGCTCAAAATGGAGGATCAGAGTTGCAGTCAGCTCTGTGTTTTAGTATAGCAGAAATGGCAATGAAACCGATAAACTTCCAGCTCTGACCTTACGGACGTCAAGGTCATTCACTCAGACCGCTACCTATATGAATCACTTTAATCGTAAAAATTACTATAATAGATTTATTGTTAACGCTTAAAACTCTTCCTGTGCCATTCTTAAGGTCTCAAGGCATTTATAAACAAAAAGTGAGGCCATGGTTCTGCGTATATGCTTTAAGTAATGAAGTTGGGTAAGGATAAGTGGCTACAGATAATGGATGGATAAATGTTCCTAAGCAGTATATAAAGGGTACAAATAAGTACCTTAGAGCAGCGTTTCTCAACCTTTTTTCAGTCACAGCACCCTTCAGAAGTATGCAAATTCTCAAGGCACCCCCGTATAAAATATACGCAGTCGCGCTGACTATATGCTGACCCCAGCAGTGACGTTGTGACATGGGAAAGGGGGCCGTGAGACAAATTTTGATGATGCATGAGGCGGCAATGATCTGCATTAGTGTAACTATCGTTTTTTGGAATTTTAATTCATTTTATTTCTTTCAATGTTAGAATATATAATTTTTTGACGGCACCCCGGTTGAGAAAGGCTGCCTTAGAGGGTACTGCTCAAGTGACAAGCCATTGTACCCCAAAAGGTACAATCCATCTATAGGGTCGCAGGCAAGCTGGAGCCTATCCCAGCTGACTATGGGCGAGAGGTGCGGTACACCCTGGACAAGTCGCCAGGTCATCGCAGGGCTGACAACAGAGACAAACAACTATTCACACTCACATTCACACCTACGGTCAATTTAGAGCCACCAATTAGCCTAACCTGCATGTCTTTGGACTGTAGGGGAAACCGGAGCACCCAGAGGACACCCATGCAGACACGGAGAGAACATGCAAACTCCATACAGAAAGGCCCTCGCCGGCTGCTGGGCTCGAACCCAGAACCTTCTTGCTGTGAGGCGACAGTGCTGACCACTTTTATTATTCGTTCTTGATAGAAATGATAGTAGTATTTTGTAAATTCATAAACAGTTTGTGATGCCATGACCAAAGACGATTTATTTCTATAAGAAAAACGTCTTTTATATATTTTTTCTACAGTCCCCAGAAATTCTTCCTTCGTGTTTTGATATGCAAAAGTTCATAGCAGACTAATTAATATGCAAATAGCTAGGCATATTACGTAACATGACCAGACGTCCCGGTTTGACCAGGACAGTCCCGATTTTGAGCTGCATGTCCCCAGTCCCGACAAAAGTCCGTCGGGACGCTGAAATGTCCCGGTTTACACCAAACACTAACAAACTGTCCCGGTTACAGCTATCATATATAGCCAACGAGATGTCAATAAAGCTTCTAGCAATTCAGCATCAATGTGCGTGTGTGCGCAGTCAACCTTACAATGTATCTATTTGTACAATGTTGCAATATAGAGGCCATGTTATAATGTTTTTTTTCGCTAGCGACTGTCAACTACTGCGCAACAATGCCGAACGGATGAGCGCTGGGCGGAGATGTTCGCGCACTTCAAGAGTAGGGAGATTCCTTACAGCAATGTCAGCTAGCTTTGCCATGTGCCTACCTGGCACCAATGCTCCAGTCTCGTCTCGTCTTCTTCTGCTTTATCCGGGCCCGGGTCGCGAAGGCAGCAGTCTGAGCATGGAAGCCCAAACTTCCCTTTCCCCAGACACCTCGGCCAGCTCCTCGGGAAGAACACCGAGGCGTTCCCAGGCCAGCCGAGAGACATAGTCCCTCCAGCGTGTCCTGGGTCTTCCCCGGGGCCTCCTCCCGGGGGGACATGCCTGGAACACCTCCCCAGGGAGGCATCCAGGAGGCATCCGAAAAAGATGCCCGAGTCACCTCAGCTGATTCCTCTCGATGTGGAGGAGCAGCGGCTCTACTCCGAGCTCCTTCCGAGTGACTGTGCTTCTCACCCTCTCTCTAAGGGAGGGCCCAGCCACCCTGCGAAGGAAACTCATTTTGGCCGCTTGTATCCGCGATCTTGTTCTTTCAGTCATTACCCAAAGCTCATGACCATAGGTGAGAGTCGGAACGTAGATCGACCAGTAAATTGAGAGCTTCGCCTTTTGGCTCAGCTCCTTCTTCACCACGACGGACCGGTAAAGCGACTGCATCACTGCGGAGGCTGCACCGATCCGCCTGTCGATCTCACGCTCCATCCTTCCCTCACTCGTGAACAAGATCCCGAGATACTTAAACTCCTCCACTTGAGGCAGGACTTCTCCACAAACCTGGAGAGGGCAAGCCACCTTTTTCCGGTCGAGAACCATGGCTCCAGTTGAGCGAATATTTTCACTCATGAGCAACACCTGGACTGACGAGAGTAATCGCATAACCGTGCCTACTCTCAAAGCCTTGCTCATTACCCGGGCCAATTTCGACGATACTTGCCCGCAGTTTCACAGCAGGCTCTCGGGCAATAAAGCGCTACTGGAGCAAATTCACTCATCATGTAAATACAGGTAGTCGTCGACTTACGACCTATGCGACTTACGACCGATCGACTTTACGACCATCTGGTTATGACTAGCAAGTGTTTCCCAGCTGAGCATACGACAGTTTCCGCCCCAGCTCCCGGCAGCACCCAGCATCCAGCCAGCGTTGTCAGATACTGCTGACGGTTTCCAGCCCAAAATATGTTCAAAACCAGCCAAAATGCACTTAAAACTGCCCAATCTGGCAACACTGCATCCAGCCTCTTCTATTATGTGTCCAGTGTTTTGCTGGACAAACAACGAGCGAGCTACAGCGTGCATACGGCTTAACCAGATCTTGTGCTGGTAATCAAAGTAACTTTCACTTTTCTGTTCTGTTACACTGTTCTGTGTCCAATGTCCAAAATGAAAAGTTAGTTTTCAACTGTTCAGCTAAAAAAATGTAATTAAAACGATTGTGTTGTTGAAATGATGTGTTTGCAATTTATTTATAATCAAAAACTGATACAGGTGGATGAAAGAGCGATAGTTTGATAAAAAGCCAAGGTAATGAAATAAGAAAATGTTGATAAAATAAGACTTTAAGATGATTACAATATCATTACACATCACAATAGACTTACGACCAGATCGGTTTACGACCAGTCAGTTGTAACCAAACGCAGTCGTAAGTCGACGACTACCTGTACACTACCGTTCAAAAGTTTGGGGTCACTTTGAAATGTCCTTATTTTTGAAAGAAAAGCACTGTTCTTTTCAATGAAGATCACTTTAAACTAATCAGAAATACACTCTATACATTGCTAATGTGGTAAATGACTATTCTAGCTGCAAACGTCTGGTTTTTGGTGCAATATCTCCATAGGTGTATAGAGGCCCATTTCCAGCAACTCTCACTCCAGTGTTCTAATGGTACAATGTGTTTGCTCATTGCCTCAGAAGGCTAATGGATGATTAGAAAACCCTTGTACAATCATGTTAGCACAGCTGAAAACAGTTGAGCTCTTTAGAGAAGCTATAAAACTGACCTTCCTTTGAGCAGATTGAGTTTCTGGAGCATCACATTTGTGGGGTCGATTAAATGCTCAAAATGGCCAGAAAAATGTCTTGACTATATTTTCTATTCATTTTTACAACTTAGGCGGCACGGTGGTGTAGTGGTTAGCGCTGTCGCCTCACAGCAAGAAGGTCCTGGGTTCGAGCCCCGGGGCTGGCGAGGGCCTTTCTGTGCGGAGTTTGCATGTTCTCCCCGTGTCCGCGTGGGTTTCCTCCGGGTGCTCCGGTTTCCCCCACAGTCCAAAGACATGCAGGTTAGGTTAACTGGTGATTCTAAATTGACCGTAGGTGTGAATGTGAGTGTGAATGGTTGTCTGTGTCTATGTGTCAGCCCTGTGATGACCTGGCGACTTGTCCAGGGTGTACCCCGCCTTTCGCCCGTAGTCAGCTGGGATAGGCTCCAGCTTGCCTGCGACCCTGTAGAAGGATAAAGCGGCTAGAGATAATGAGATGAGATTTTACAACTTATGGTGGGAAATAAAAGTGTGACTTTTCATGGAAAACAAAATTGTCTGGGTGACCCCAAACTTTTGAACGGTAGTGTATATGCAGTAAAATGGCATCTTCTTTAGGGTGGGTGGCTGTGTTTCTGAAACATTTTTTGTTGTCTTTCATCTGTATCACAGATTGTCTTGACTTGTTTGATGCTGTTGTCAACTCAGGGTTCACGTTTTCAAAACAGTTAATAGCCTACACTGGTTAAGATTAAACAGAGGCATTTTGGGTAAAGGTTCAGAGGTGACAACGATTAGGCTCATGCACTCGTTCCTGTTACAATGCATAGCCTATTGTTTAAAAAAAAAAGTTAATCACATAAAATGTTGATGTTAATATAGAAGCAATGCATTTTCTTGGCGTTTTCACAAAGGTGAAATAAATCAGTTGAAATTTAGGCTATTGGCCTATTCCCTATCATCACATCTGCTGTCTGATTTTCTTACTTTAACCGAATTGTGATAGAAGTACATGTAGAGAACAAGAAAATACTTGATTATTCTCTGAAATGTTGATAAAAGTGAGCTTCTACAAAATGATAAAAGCACCTGTCTGAGCCATGGTTTGAGCCGGCGCATGTTTACATCAAAACGCGTGTGCGTGCACGAGTGTCACGGTCACGCGCAAAGTGTCCCGGTTTTCGACTCAGGAAATCTGGTCCTACATCACGGGCGATTGCTCTAAGACAACGAGGGAGGCTCAGCCTCCTCTAAAAA